>NC_056597.1:13609440-13682058 GCF_018340385.1 Cyprinus carpio
TATATAATGATTATGTTTTTCATATCCAACTGACAAATTGTTTATTTTTAGGTTTAAGAATATATCTGATAATTTTGTGTGGGGAAAAAAAGACCACAATTATAAGAATGTTATTTTTACTGATATATAAGACAACAATACTTAATACTGATTAAAAATAAAATTTTCTTGCTGCTTAAGAAGTCAGTGTCTGTGCAAGTGTGCAGCCCTTGCTGAGATTCTGCAAAAACAAACAAAAAATCAGCTGACAGTGCCTAGAGAACTAAATAAAGACTCATTGATATTATAGCTCACACAGCCAAATGAATCCATAGATGTCACGACAGAGCTGAGGTGTCATTAGCTATGGTGCTAACAACAACAGTGCCTAGAGAATAAATATGATTTCTGCAAACATCTATTTGTGTTCGGGGTTGTGATATTTTACATTGGTACAAATGGGAAACTCTAGCACTTTCCTAAACTTTCAGAAAGCCTTTTTCACAAGGAGCTAATAGGGTGTACCATTAAGTTACAAATATGTACGCTAATATTGACATTTTATTTTGAGAGTACTGTAACATTTATAAGTTTTAAGGGTAAATAAGATCCAAAATTGACATGTTATTTTGAGATTACTGTACATTTATATCCTAATTTTAAACCTTTTCTGAGATGGCTTTTTTAGAGCTAATAATGCCCCTTTGGGCAAATAATGGTGCAATTTCTGCATGGCTACCAAAACACTGTCATGTTGTCTGTTAACGAGAGTCAGGCCATAAATCGGCAAGATGCGGAGTAATACCTCATCTATTCACTCTGCCGTCCCGTCTTTCCGCTTTGACCGAGCAGCAGTGCGAATAATGAGCCGAGCATGGCAAAGAGCTTGCCCTAATTCATTCTCTAAACAACAATAAGCCAAGCAGAACCCCCCCCCACCCACAGAAGAAATGAATCCTATCTTGAGTTCCCTGGTCAGAGAAGACGTGAGTGTTGATGTTCTTAACCGTAGTGTGTGTTTTGTGTGTGTGGTGTGGTGTGTGTTGGTGAGAGAGATAGAGCGAGAGAGAGAGAGAGAGAGAGAGAATAAAAATAAAATGTTCGTATTGAATCTTTATACAATATCACATTGAAGCCCAACATACAACAGAACACACACACGACACACAACACACACACGGGCACTCTATGCAATGTTCCTCTCATTAGCCACCTTTGACACAGCAGAAAACAAAACACAATTATTATTATCAGAAGACAGATTAACCACACACAAACACACACACACGAAATTATTACACACACACACACACACACACACACACACACACACACACACACACACACAGAGTAATTCAAGATCTTTGCATTCTGTGGATTGGAATAGGGGATATTTTGAGCTCTTTGTAATATGAAATATTTTTTTATATTGGTTCTTCTGTACCCTAAAGCAGTGCTTCTTAGTCCTGTCTTGAAAATATCTTATTTTGTGAATAGAAGAATGAACATCTCGGGTTACCCATGTAACCATGGTTCCCCTAGGGGGCACAATGGGGAATGCAGCCTGAACGACCGGTGTCTGAAGCATATGTGAAACAACGCCAGTCTATCATGGCCTGGGCCCATGACGTCATAGGCACGGTGCCCGGAAGTATGCTAAAAAGGGGCAACCGCTGAATACGGCCACCACTCCCCGGCTGTCTGGAAGGAGTTTAGACAGGCAGGCCGAAGGTATGGCAAGCAAGCATGGGTTGCTACGCGCGGACCCGAGATGTTCCTCTTCTAGGGAACGTGAGACGCCGTAACAGCCCAGAGGGCACAATGGGGGAATGAAATCCAACCACACCATGCTGATACGCCATGCCTGTCCACCTCCAGGAGAGCAATTCAAGGGAAGCAACATACATACACCTCAAGCCTTTCCTTGAAAGGGGCTAGCGCCACTGACACTACAGGCCACCTCATGCAACTTGGCAGAAAAGTGGGAACCCAAATAGATCCAGGGAAACATCCCACCTGCTAAGAGCAATAGCCATCCTCAGATACACAGAACTAGATTGGATGCACAAGAACACTGAAGAGGCTAACTAGGAAAGCCTCTAGAGGAGCTCAGAGATCGCTACATAAAAACGAGGTAAAGAGAGATTAGCTGCTGAGCTAGAACACAGCTATCCTCATATTGCTATGTCCCTACTGTCTTATGAAGGCTTGTGGACCAGAATGATAACATAACTGAGGTAGCCTTCCTACAGCTACCAGACCACAGAGAGTGGACCATCTACTTCACTAGTTACCCTAATAGGGGGAGAAAGCACTGTCCAGGCAAGGGCTTAAGGAGACTGCCATTTAAAGAACCTAAGAAGGGAGCAGGCACTGAGCTGGCACTTTGATATCCCCTCAGATAGCTAGGCTCTAGGATATGGACTACTCCAGGATAGGGCTCACAGTAACTGTAGTTGTACACAGCTTGCCTCCCCTGATAGCTGTAAGTAAGCCCACGTGGTCTTGCCATACCAATGGCTGGAATAAAACCAACCTCAGATGTTTATACTAAGGGGGTCCCCCAATCCCGCGGACAGTCCCAGAACAGACTTTAACCTAGGATAGCCTCCATACAGAGCTGCCTAGACCACAGGGGAGTGGGCTATCTGCTGACTATTCCTAGCAGCAGGGAGATAGCACTGTCTAGACTAAGGGCCCAAAGAGAGAGACCACTACTTAAAGACCCCCAGAAAGAGAAGCAGGGTCCACTGAGCTAGCACACATATATATCCTCACTTAGGTATGCACCCAGGAAGCTGGCCACAAGACTGAAAACTACCCAGACCACCAGAGTGGGCTGTCTACTTATGACCCAAAGAGGGGAGACAACACTGCCTAGGTATGGCTCAAAGATGACAGCTACTGAGAAATCCCTCAACAATGGGAGGCAACCATTGTGCTAACAACATAGCCATTCCTCAGATAGCTAGCTGAATCCAGGAAACAAGAGACCACTCCAGGAGAGGGGCTCAGTGCAGCTTGCATTAAAAACACAGCTAGCCCTTCAGGTAGGTGTGGTTGAGGTAAACCCTGTCCTGCCCCAGCAAAGGCTGGAATATAAGCCACCCCTGCTAGATGGCTATAACAAGGTGTTCCAAAACCCGTCTCAGTTCCCCAACAGCACTAGGTGGCTGTCCCACAAGGGCTGCTAAGACCCACAGGAGAGGTAGGCTATCCTGCTTACCACCCAAACAGGGGAGATAGCACTGTATAGGCAAGGGCTCAAAGAGACTGCTATAGCAAAGTCCTAGAAGGGGAGCAGTCACTGAGCTAGCACATAGATATCATCGGAGAGATAGCGTACATAGGAAGGAGCTGCAGAATGGGGACCGACTGAAAGCTTCACCCAGACCTAAGAGTGGGCTGTCTACTGACCCAAAAAGGGGGGGGGACAGCACTGTCTAGAGTATGGGCTCAAGGCCGCTACTTAAAACCCTAAGTGGGGAGCAATAAATGAGCTAACACACTGGAGAGCTCACAGGGAAAAAGGGAACCACTCCACTAGAGGGCTCACCGCAATTGCAGTAGAACACAGCCAGCCACAGATAGGTGTATCTGGGCAAGCCTGCCTGCCAAAACAATGGCTGGAAATATAAATCCACCCCTCAGATGGCTATATTAAGGAGGTCCCCTAATCTGTGTCAGTCCCACAGTAGGATTAGCGGAGAGCATCATTATGGAGAGTATCACGACGTGCATGCACACACTTTCGCTTCCATGTAAACAATGCATGCATGTACCCCTGCTGTCTATGGAGGGTCAAAGAGCTCGAGGAATGGCTAAAAAATATTTTAATTTGTGCTCTTGAAGATGAGTAACTAATGATAGAATTTTTCATTTTTGGGTGAATCTATCCCTTTAAGAAGCTAGGCTAGAACATAGCTGGCCCCTCAGACTGCCATATTCTAGAGCAAAAAAGACATTCCCCTTATGCACCCACTCTTTGGTGCTGAAAAACCCTGAGAGAGAAAACTTGCTAGCCTCTCTCCACAGAATATTTAAATATATTCACACCCAGCGAGGCTCTTCACACACAATAACATGTATATTAGAGAGGCACGGCCGATCTGAATATAGTTCCGCCCATGATCTCGCAGGATCAGGGCTGAAACAACCCCGTGCTCACACTTCATCGTCATAACAACCCAATAGTAGAGGGTGTGTGGATCCTGCAGATCCAAGCGATGACCGGCGAGGTGATAAACTATGCGGCGGCCAACAAGCTGGGGCCGTTCCACGGATACAAGCGGCTTTGTCCCGTGATCCCTCGAGACAGGGAACAAAAGTGAGCTGAGCCTGAACACTGTGACTCATCATGATGAGCCGCGATAACTCCTGAACGTGTGTACTCTTTGCCGAGACAAGCGTGAAAAGCAGAAACCGCGCCTGAGTTTTACATAATCCAAGCACAGAGGCATTCATTCCCTAAAGCACAGATTGACAGCGGCATTTTCCGTGGGATCCCATAATCCGACAGAAGGGGACATCCTTGGGGGTGGCTGGTCGAAGAGGAAGAGGAGAAGCACGGTTGAGGGGCCCCCTCTTGGCATGTGGGCATGTAAATACACTCCCATGCATGTATATATTTAAGAAAAAATGTTATAGTTTATATGTTAAATATATTTATATATATTATTAATTATATGAATATAAATATATACATATAAATACATATAAATATTTTCCAAATATATACTGCTATGTGTGTGTATTTATATATACATAATAAATATGCACAGTACATACAGATACAGTAATACAAACTTTTTATTTTGAATGCAATAATACATGAATTAATCGCGTTTGACAGCACTAAATAGAATGAAGTAAAATGATAATCCATTTTAAGCACTTCTTAATTCATTCTGAAGTTGACTTTTCTTTACTTCTGCATATAGACAATAAAGGTGAATCTCTTTTCAATATAATAAAATGTAATCAAGGATCAAGCTTCAAAAGGACACAAAAGATCATCATAAAAAGCGGCCCATACAGATATTATTCCTACTAATGTTGAACAGACAAAAATTTGATGGCCATGTCTCCAGTCCGGGTAAAAAAAAAAAGTATACTTAAACACACTAAAAATACTTAAATATAAACAACATATAACGTTAATTATATTAATGTATATTAAATATTATGACTAGATCACTGAGTGAGTGAGCTCAGGAATCAGATCTGTCTGATTCATAAAGGAACAATTCAGGAGTGCATTTTCCAAACTCTGTTGGTAACAATGGCACTTGCAACAATAGTTGCTTTTGGTAAATGCAGCTCGGAATGGTTTTGTGAACTGGATCAAATGATTTACTGAAAAGGAAAGTGTAGGGTATTAGACCCGAATCAGACAAATTAAAGATTCGATCGGGAGCATGGTTGAAACTTGAGGAGCCGCATTCCCCAGAAAGGCTCAAGACAACAGGATGTTGTAAATCAAATCCTAGCGCCACAATTCGAAGCAAGTCCACTAATCTAGCAGCTTTGGACAGCTTTCAACATTAGAACAAAAGAACAAATTATTGACAATTTCCAATTCGGAGAGGAGATTTGTCAACCTTTAGCGGCAAAGTAATCAAGATTGATGGTCAAAGAGATGCACAGTATGACCATCACATGTAACCTACCCCAGATGATAGAATCACAAGTAATCGCCGTAGTCCACGAAGCTCTTTGGATTGACTTCCCCCACCCAGATGAAGAAAAGAACCAGACTTGAAATTGCCTAATGTGGGACCTTTTACCGTAACCTCTGGTCTCCCCTAGAATGTCCTTAGTGTCCAAAGAATGGCACAGAAACTGTCTTTTACAGAGAGGTAGATACACACACCAAAATGAACTCAAAAAAGACATAAATGAATACCAATCCATTTCTTAACTCCATAGTGGCATATATATAACCCCACACATTTGACTATCATGTTTCTAATCACTTATTGTGTATTTTTTAATAACTCTTGAATAGCTTAAGGATTCATATTCATGTTTAGTATGTGTGTGTTTGAATCAAGATCTTGCTTAAAATATTTCTGACAATCAATTATTTATCAAATGTAATCATGCAATTCTTGTTAATAGTAATCATGTCCAAATTATACCCTGCAAGAGCAGGAAAATTCGGACCACTTGATTGATAAGATAACATATGATTTATGAATGGGCAGGACAAACATTGCAACACTCGAACAAAGACAATATCTAATTGGTCAAGACAACATTTGAGGTGTGGCGAAAGGCCAGTTTAAATACTCAGGACACCATCAAATTTTAGCTTTTTGCTTTAGCTTTCCTTTGATTTTTTAGCTTTTTTGTTTTTGCTAGTCATCACTTTTAGCCTTTTTTTTGTGCTGTTCCAGAAAATGCTTGGCCTGCCACGTGCTATCGGCCTGCACGCCTGCCTACTTAGCCACAATGAAAGAAACACCAACCTAGTCTCATCAAACTTTACTTCTATTCTTTACTTTAGTTTCTTTTTTCTTTTCCGTTTGAGAGTTTCGTTCTTGAGTAAAGATTTGTGCAACGGTGTCTCCAAGTCTGACCTCGAAAGTGCCCGTCTGAAACTTCAACCAGCCCACAACTCCGCTTCATCAGCCAACGTCCAACCACAGGCTTCCCAAGACGTTACTTCAACGACTACTGAACTTCCAGCCTATCAGCAACCTCGGAAAACCCCCTTTTTCAACGACAACAAAGGGAACCCCCTTTACACAGGCAACACAAGTAACACACCTCCAGATTGAGCTAAACTGGTGTATATAATATAATTTAACCTCATTGAGGAACTCAGTGCGAGGGTTAATTAAGTGATTGATGGTTGTTCATGTCTATGCAATTTCACGTATTAAGCACAAAATTGGGATTTCACATTTTCATTCTCTTAAACTCATTATTTCATAACTTTTTCTCTTCCTGCAACTTGTGTGAATGTGTGAGTGTGTGTGCTTTTGTGTTAGATTAGTTTATATGTCTTAGATTTATCTAATAAAGCCTTATTCATATTGAAAAGAGAAGTATCTTGTGTTTTGTGCTTACAAGTTAATGTCTTAAAAGCTGCGATCATCTTGTTACGGTGCTAAATAATAGTGTTTTCACTATACTTTGGATATTAATATCCATTGCAGAGTTGATGTTATACGGCCGGTTCAATGAATTGGCTGGTGCAGTGGAAACAGTGATTCTAAGGTCCAAATTCCCCCTTAAAATCTTAAATGATTCCCTTTGAGCTAAATTGACCTGTTTCCCTTACATTATTATTGGTGGAGAATGTGGGCAGTTTAATCTAAATTGTGAGCATAAACCAAGTTATTTAATCTTTTCTTTTGCTGCGGATGAAAGATGAGAAGCTTCTGAGTCGAGACGTGTGTGTGACCCGTGACATCAGCAGCACGCGACATTTAACTCTATACGAATCCACCAGAGTTTAAATTGTCACATCAGAAACCACCTAAGCTGTGTTGTGTTGTTATTTGTACGCGCCAACATTTCACGTAATATGCGTAACAATAAGTTATAAATTGTGCGTGATTCATGTGCTAGTCCACTGGGGAGTTTGTTTTTGTTTGCTACAGTTACGAGTCAGGACCACGGAAGTCTTAACATACTCGGAGTACAATCTCAGAACTGTGCATCGCTGAGCGCACGTTAAACGCGTAGTGTAAACAAGCTCCAGAGGGTTGCGATCGCTAACGTAAAACAGTTTTGTATTTACATTTTGACGATCTATGTATCAAGCCACTAGTCTCAAAGGTTAGTAGTTAGCAAGCATTAACATTCAGTGGTTGAATAGTGTCTGTTTGGGCTACGCTATAGTGATTTAACCCTTTAAACATCTCAACTAATACACTTGTTGGTCTCTCTCTCTCTCCTATTGCTCCCTTTTCTCACTATACCACTTATTTGCATTTTACTAGAAAGGGAAATACTGACTTACAATTATTAATTGTGTCAAATTCAAATTTAATTGAAACATTACATTTATTTGGAATTCACGCAAATTCCCCCTCAGATCATTTTCATATGATCATTACTTCTGATTCGTATTCTCTCTTTTTGGCCCTCCATTATTTTAGGTATGAATAAGCCTTGAACTTTGAAAGTTTAAAGTAAACTTATTCTCTACCTAATTTTAGTTATTACCACATCTTAATAAATTTTATGCAGATCTATACTTATATGTATTTTATTGCGTTTTACCCTAACTTTCCTGTTTTGGTTATACACTTAGTCACTATTGTTCTATTTATTGATTTCCTCCTTTATTTAATTTCATTTTTGCTTATTTTGCCCATTTATTACTTTTTAATTTTACTTTTCTTACCATTTCTTTCCAAATAAATTAGAAAGACCCAAGAAAGACTTAAATTTTATTTTAGTATAGGAGACATTGTTATCCCTCAGTACGAGTTCAAATAAAAAAAAAACACCCAACAAATACTTAAATTTTAATCAACTAAAAACAACACTCTACTCGTAGTTCAACCTCTCTAAGAGTTGGGGTAGGTCATAACAGCAACAGAGCCTTACTGTCTCCGTCCCTTCTCTCCTGTTTTCTTTCCTCTGCACTTTCCACATTTGTAGGGACCTGTAAGAACCATCAATCAATTCTAAGTGAATAAGATACACAATCTTGTTGAAGACAAATCATCCTTATGACAAGCCCCCCCCCCCCAAGCCCCTCCTTGTTCTTCCTAACCTCCCTACATTTGGAAACGCATGATCTCAGTTTTAGCATCTCATCCAGCTTGAGATCAATTTAATAGAGATACTGTCACCTTCAGAGAGCCTCCCCTGGTGAACGGTCCAACTGTAAGGTGTCTGTGTCAATCCTGTCAGACTAGGGAAAGAGATATCAGCATTATTATTGTATTCTTTTGTCCAAAACAAGAAATTTAATAATATTTTTTACCTTCTTGATAACATTTAGTTGGAAAAAAATATTTTTCCTCATTTGAAAAACAGAAATTGTTGTCATTGAATTTGTTTTTCACCTTTCACTTTTTCTCTTCCTCATTAGAGTGACAGAGTCTTTAGCATCTCTACAAACCCGATTCCAAAAAAAGTTGGGGCACTGTACAAATTGTGAATAAAACAGAATGCAATGATGTGGAAGTTTCAAATTTCAATATTTTATTCAGAATACAACATAGATGACATATCAAATGTTTAAACTGAGAAAATGTATCATTTAAGGGGAAAAATAAGTTGATTTTAAATTTCATGGCATCAACACATCTCAAAAAGCTGGGATATTGCTTATGTTTACCACTGTGTGGCATCCCCTTCTTTTATAACAGTCTGCAAACGTCTGGGGGACCGAGGAGACAATGCAGTATGTGGTCTGGCATTGTCATGTTGGAAAATGCAAGGTCTTCCCTGAAAGAGATGATCGCCTGGATGGGAGCATATGTTGTTTTAGAACTTGATATACCTTTTCAGCATTGATGGTGCCCTTTCCAGATGTGTAAGCTTGCCCATGCTACATGCACTCATGCAACCCCATACCATCAGAGATGGCATTCTGACTGTGCCGCCTGATAACAACTTGGGTTGTCCTTGTCTTTTTAGTCTGGAAGACATGGCGGCCCCAGTTTTCCAAAAAGAACTTCAAATTTTGATTTTGCTTGACCACAGAACAAGTTTTTCCACTTTGCCACAGTCCGTTTTAAATGAGCCTTGGCTCCAGAGAGAAACTTGCCTCTGTGCTTCTGATCATGTTTAGATATGGCTTCTTTTTGACCTATAGAGTTTTGTAGCCGCAACGGCTAATGGCGACGTGGATTGTGTTCACCGACAATGTTTTCTGGAAGTATTCCTGAGCCCCATGTTGTGATTTCCATTACAGTAGCATTCCTGTATGTGATGTCAGTGCCGCCTAAGAAAACCTGAAGATCACGGGTATCCAGTATGGTTTTCCTGGCCTTGACCCTTACGCGACAGAGATTGTTCCAGATTCTCTGGAATCTTTGATGATATTATGCACTGTAGATGATGATAACTTCAAACTCTTTTGCTATTTTTCTCTCTGAGAAACTCCTTTCTGATATTGCTCCACTATTTTTCACCGCAGCATTGGGGGGAATTGCGATCCTCTGCCCATCTTGGATTCTGAGAGACACTGCCACTCTGATACAGGCTCTTTTATACCCAATCATGCTTGCCAATTGACCTAATAAGTTGCAAATTGGTCCTCCAGCTGTTCCTTATATGTACATTTAACTTTTCTCCGCCTCTTATTGCTACCTGTCCCAACTTTCTTTGAATGTGTAGCCCGCCTGAGCAGCCCAGGCAAGAGGGCACCCCCCACCACATCACCACGAAACCTGGCCATAGGTACGAAAAAGGTAGCAAAAAGTGGTCCACAACCTAAAACCTCAAAACCTGCCCCCTTTTCCCCGCCCACAAAACCCTTATCCCTGCCAATCCCGAAAAAGACGTAACCTCCACCCCGTCCCAAGACCCCTTAGACGTCCTGCACACGGGATGAACCTCGAAAAGGGAACCCCTCATACAACACTTAGTGTTCCCATCGGACAATACTCCAATCCACACAGGTGTTTGCAACGTCTCGCTAATCCCAACTCCGAACCTGCCACAGACAACCGTCACACATCGCCCAGGGGCACCGCCCAACATCCAGGCCTTTGTACCCATGACAGACAGACAAAACTTCCGAAATATGTTCAATCTGGAATTATCTTTTAGACCGTGATCCGACTCCTGAGACTGACTTGTTTGGCCAGATGGACAGATGTTAGAGGACACTCCTCAGAGCCCACGTCCAACCAGGTCACACATCTAACGAAACTATCCCCTTACGATTCCCGACCCCTGTCAGCCCAGTCCAAACAAAAGATCAACCTACCACGAGGGGCCTGGGTGTGGAATCGGTCTGTCACGTGAGGGGGGGTCCCTGATGTAAAGGTGAAAAGTTTGGGTTCACACGTGTGAAGGTCGTCCGGAAAGAGGGCTGGAAACATAGGGACCTGGTGATGTTTGACTCTTTCGGTGCCGTGTTTTTGTAAATGCCAATACACCCAAATGTGTGTTCCCGACACAAGTACGACTTCCGCGTACACGTCTTCGGGTATCTGTCACACAGTAACCCGACCCCCCTCCAGGCGTGGGGGGTGGGGGCTCCAATTTTGTGGTTGGTGTACTGTGGCTGCGTGCTGACCCACGCTAGCCCCCTTACTTTGTTGTCGGGCGTTCTTACCACACGCTCAACGTAGCGCCTGGCTTTTGGAACTCTGACATGTGAAGAAGGAGGTCTGGTTTGAACCTTCGCGAAAAACAAGAGCCCGAAAGTGAAACTTCCCTTAGTTCCCTCAGCACTGCTGACAAGCAGAGTCCCCTGGGCCAAGACTGAAAGTATGGCGAAGTCGCGAAGGGCCACCCATCACAGTGGCGTCCGCTGACCTTCGCCATGGCCCCTTTTTCCCCCGGGCGCGGTCACAACTCACCCCAGGACCCGAGCCCCAACCAGGGTGGGGCACATGGCGTGAACACGAAAGACAGGGGAAGGTCAGACCGGGAACATGGTGGCTTTAAAAAGCAAACGGAAGGGCCGCGCCTTCCAAGCTTACATGCAACAGATCACACTCTTGAAAACCTAGGAAATCAGACCAAATATGACTTGAGGACACCCCGTTTGCTGGGCGGCACTCCGAAATTCGACCCCAAGCCCCAGTTTGGCAATATCCTACACCAACCTCCGACCCAGACAGCTCCCCTCAGTAACCCCCAGCATCAGAAAGTGCACAGATTAACGTGTCAACACCCCCTGATGGGATGCTGGGAATCTCGACTGCCTTGCCCAACCGCTGTTGGGGGACAAGAGACTGCCCCAGTTGTGGGACCATTGAGGCCGACACGCTTACTCCAAAGAAAACCAAAGGAGACCTTGAACAACTGTTAACTCTACTTCACAAACCTTACACACAAATGACCTGAACAGAGCTTCCCAAGGTAATCCCACGTGACCCGAGCGCCTCAGCGATTCTCACAGAACTTGACTCAGCTCATCCCAGAGCAGGGCTTCGTGTGACATAAAGCGACTCAACCCAAACGGAAACCGGCCCACCCTTCCAGCACCCACTCAAGAAGCATGGCAACACCAGAGTCTTCGGTTGAAGTTAATCCAACAGGTGAACCCATGACTCATGGCGTTATTGACCCTCTCTTATCAACAAAGAAATGGGACCGCAAGTCTTGCTCCACGCAACCAAAACTGATGAGAGTTTTTTCCTTCAAGACCAAGTTTATGCCCAATTCACAAACCTTATGAATCCAACAAGCAGCTCATGAAAGTCCAGCCTCGCTGTGTGACCCTCCTCCGCACAGAAACGGAAGGTGCGCTGGTGCTGATCACTCACAAGGTTGCTACCACCACAAATCAGAGTATTGTGGAAACAAGTCATGAGACAAACTGAAAGAGTTTCCTTCAACCACCCTGTGTACAACACTCATATGACACGGAATTCTGGCCACCCTGCTTGGGGCACACCGGGGGCAACCCCGTTGGCAAACTTCGAAACAAGGTACGATCCCTGAGAGTTGACTATACCTGAAAAACATAGTCAGCGCTCAAGGTGTCCCCCTCTAACGGCCAGGAGGGGAGTAGTGCAGGAGGTCACTGTACAGCAAGCTGGTGTTCCCCGGCAAAGGTATAGCTGGAGCCGACAAACACTCCAAATGAAGTCCAACGCCAAGATCCACATTCCTTCTGTGCAACAGGCCCAAAACCACCAAGCACAGAAGTTCCAGAAAGTCTGCCACAGCCAAAGGGCCTCACAGAAAGAAAGCAACATAAGACAACAGTTTGCACCCCCAGCTTCACACAGCCATGTCACCTACCCTCCGACTGTCTCTAAAGAACTTCCTGCTTTCTGGACTGCCCCCATATATACCAGTGTCATTGCCCTCATCCAAGCCAAGGTATGCAGAGAGCCAGTCTTGCAGTCACCAGTACAAAGAAAAATGGAGCGACAACAAAGACTGAACAGATCGGACCACACATACACTAGCCCCATTAACACACACAACATTACCTAAACCCAGAGGAACCCACATCTACTGATAACACAATTCACCAAAACCTATTCTTTCCCACGAGTAGAACAATACCAAATTTTAGCGGTAACAAAGTATCCGACAAACCCACCATGACGGAAACATGGCATGCCCATCCTCACAATAGGGAATCACTCTGACAGCGCATTTAGGTACATGACCCATGCTAGCTGCCCAGTAACATCCTATTTCAAAAGTAGTTTTTGACTAGCCTTTTTTTTTTGTTTTGGTTTTGTTCGTCCTTACTTACCTATCCTAATCTTTCCCGAACCCTCATTCCATGAGTAAGGTTAAACCCTAGACACCCTAAGCAATGGTGGAAGGTCTGATAAAAGGATTGGACTCGCCACAACGCTATTATCCGCCAGCCACTCCTTACCTGAATGGAAAGCCAGAGAGCTCTCCTGCATGATTAGGTTCAATACATTTGTTTTGCACATGATGTTAACTAGAAAAATTAACGGTAAATGTAAAAGCTAAGGACAACCTAGACAAACCAAACAAAGTTTAACCACAAATTTTGATTGACAGATCAACATACTGGAACAAATTCGAACATAACCAGTTCTTAAATTAATTCTAATCTATCCTCACTTGGACTAAACTACATTGACTAATTAGATTTTAACCAACGGTGTACCTACATACGCTGATGCTTTCACCAGGACAGTACCTGTCATGGAGGTGTTTATCATGGTGTTTTGCCTGGTGTTTGGTTCTGCTTCTTCCTAGCCTTTTGTTTCTCCAGTGAAGTTACGATGTCTGCAGCTAAAAACCCCCTTGCCGATTGAAGGGAGGGGAGTAGGGTAATCCAGACCCGAAATCCGACAAATTAACAAGAATCGATCAGGGAGCATGGTTTGAACTTGAGGAGCTGCATTCCACAGCAAGGCTCAAGACAACAGGCTGTTGTAGATATCAAATAACTAGCGCCCAGCAAGTTGAGAAGCAAGTCCCACTAAGGAGCATCTTTGACAGCTTTTCAACATTAGAACACAAGTAACAATTATTGACACTTGCAATTCGGAGAGGAGATGGGTCCAAATTTGGTGGGGCAAAGGTATCAAGATTGATGTGCCACAGATTTTCCCTTCTGTCAAAGAATGGCACAGGAAACTGTCTGTTACAGAGGTAGATACACCAAAATGAACTCAAAAAAGACCTGATAAATTGATACAGTCCATTGCGTAACGTCCATATCATATATGTTAACCGCACACATTTGACTATCATGTTTTGCTAATCAATTATTGTGTATATATTTTTCAATAACTATTGACTAGCTTAAGGAGTCATATTTCTGTTTAGTATGTGTGTGTTTTGAATCGTCTTGCTTGAAACCGGTTCTTGACAATCAATTTATTGTCAAAGTGTATCATATTCTTGATATAGGAATCATGTCCAAATTAATACATGTTTTTGACCCTGGAATAGCTGGAAAATTTCGGACCACGTTGATTGATAAGATAACATTTTATGATTTTATTTGCAATGGGCAGGCAAACATCGCAACACCCCGAGCAAAGGTGACAATATCTAAATTGGCAAGACAACATTTGAGGTGTGGCCGAAAGGCCAGTTTAAATAAGACAGTTTAAATATTTTCAAAGACATATGTGACATTAATTTCAGTCTGTTTTCTCTATGTGAAAGCCTTGGCGCCATTTCAGAAGACTTGGAACTTTATATGCATGTCTATTATTTTTCCATATTTACTTTAATTATAAGGGGGCTTTAAGTAATAACGAGGGTGAGTAAACATTTTTGGGGGTGTAAAAACATAAGAACATAACCAGCGTTAATATATTTTCCAACATTCCCACATGCCATTAGCATTGTTTAATTTAACAGATGACAAGGGAGAACGAGAGGCTGATTAAACTGCAGAAGTCATATCCTTACGAGCAACCTGGGTCTGGTGTCACTCTCTACACAGAGGAAATGCGGCATCTTTTTTCTTGTGTGTCAACTTAGTTACCAGGTTCTAGACAGAGACCATGAGAGATGAGATGTGCCTGCATGACATGAGAGGGAGGGAACAGAAGTTTTTAAAAAAATCCATCATTTTATTTTGTTGAAATGTTTTTCCTGAAATTTCAAGTTAAATAGATTTAATAATTCATATTGTGGCAATCTGTGTTCACTATTTTTTCAAGCTTGGCATGTGCATTTTTTTGCACATTTTTTTGAGTATTTGTGGTCAACTTATTTTAGTCTTTAATGCATTCTCTGTTGAGTTTTATGTTCTTAAGCAACGCAAACAATCCTATGCCAAATATTATTAGACATGGTGTTCCGTTTAGTCCCCCAACTTGGGTTTATAAGTAGGCGAAAAATATATATTGTGTTTTGTTAGTATATATTAGCTGAGTTGGTCTGCTTTTTAGTTTTCTTGGGATGAACTGTCGAGTCCAATAGAGCCTGGGTGAGCAAAATGACGTCCGGAGTAGCAAGAGAATGAGGCAGCAAGGTGCCCCCCCTTAATTTCTGACACCAATAACATTTGCCATCATTTGTTTTTCCAGCAAGAAAGTGTTGTTGGTAAAGCAGGAGACTAAATTGAGAAATCAGAGATACATAGCAAGAAGGTCCTGAAGCAATATTTCTCCTCTGTAAGTAACCAGAGATATAAATACATGGTTCAAAATCTTACATATCTTTGTTTTGTAGTTTACATATGTTTGGCGGCTTTTTTTTAAAAAATGTGTGCAAATGAAAATCCTTGTCTTTTTTAAATAGCAATTCCTTTGGGCTAAAAGAGTTGATTTGAACATTCAAAATTAGCGATTGAAATCATAATTTAATTTATAAAAACATAATTATAAATATATACAACAATTAACTGTACATATAGCAATCCACCCTTATTTATATAGATATAATAGTATATATATATATATATAGATATTATCTATAGATATTTAGATAATGTTGGCTAACAAAATCAAGGTGCGAGCAAGGGCTGAGACTTTTTATATTTGGTGGATTAAAGGGATCCTCCATCCCAAAATGAAAATTATTCATTATTCCTATTCCAATTATTCATATTCATGATCCACATACCCCCATTTCGTTTTCAAACCCGTAAAAGCTTTGGTTCGTCTTCGGAACACAATTGAATATATTTTGTAATGAAAACAGGGAGGCTTGAGACTGTCCCATAACCTTGCCAAGTACCACTTTCAATGTCCAGGAAAGTATGAAAAGCATCAGCCGAATACCTCCATCTTTCGGCAGCATTAATACAACCGTAATGTTATGAGTGACAAGAATACTTTATGTACACGAAGAAACCAAAAATAATGACTTTAATTCACCAATTCCCTCGCCTCTGTGTCCTCTTCACCCCAATCCTGTGTAGCGGCTATTTTGGTCAACTCTGAGCCAGTACACAGGCGGCGTACACGTTTTTTCTGTAGCGGCACCAGGATACTTTTTTTTATGTGTATTTACGTGCATAGTTGTCGTTCAGTATCTTATTGTTTCCCAACGCAATTTTTTATACCAGCATATGTACACTGCATTTCTGGACTCCTTTTTTCAGGGTAGTGCAAGCAGTGCCTAAGCATCGCAAGAAGTGAAGGGGGAGATCTTCTCTGTGGATCGTAGACTAATTTCAAAATATCAGGTTGTTTCAGCACCTTTTAGTGTCCCGGCCACGTCATTAACAACATTCCACTTGTGTTTTCTAGGCCTAAATGTGAAAGTACAAAAACACAAACATAAAATCATTATTATTAACTTATTCCACCCAAAATGATATATTCATCACCCCGCTCGCTGTCTTCTCTGTCTTTTCTTTCCCTGAGATGAAAAAACACTCACAGTAACAAAAGGTTGTTTGGCAATTTTACAGGCTAACTTCCACAAAATTCAATCAGAAGTAAAAGGATGTCATAAATCGATTGCCGCCGACTCTCTATCTATTTTGCAGATTACACAGAAGTGCCAGATTGAATCAGCCTAGTTGCATGCTTTTAATAACCATAACATCCATATGAATCTAAATTTGAACAATCATAAAAAACAAAAGCTTGCAGGGGGGGTGGGGGGTTAGACCGGGGAGTATGAGTCGGGCAAGACCAGATTAGCTGAAATGAAATGAAATGGTGGAGTGAGAATGAAAATGTAGAACGTGAGTGTTGCAGGCACGGTACTTGCACAGAAGTATGAAATCTAGCATTTCTAAACTCAGTTTTGAATGCTTGCCGTTAAAATGAAGTTGGTGTAAAATAAACTAAGTTAGAAAATAAGTTTTGGCTTAAAGGAGAATTTCTTGAGTGACAGGACAAGCCCTCCTCTCAACGCAAGTGGGAGTTTATTAAAACCATTTTCAAGCAATAGAAATATTTAAACCTGAGTAAATTTAGCCTGTCCATAATGATTTTTCCATGAGTGTTTTCTTTCTTCTGAGCTTGAGGTTTGGGCTTCCTGGCAGTTGGAATCGTAAATTGTAAAAAGAAAGATGCACATTCCACCAGTCTTCATATGTCTAGTCTTTCCTCTATTGACAAGAAGCGCCAACATGGCCGCCAAGAACTGATGCTATTGTCCCCCTGTAAGCAAATGCCCCATCGCCACAGGATGTCACTCCTGTTTAAATGGGGGTCTATTATTTGTGTGTAGGTTCTTTTTTGGTAAGATGTTCATGCACCATTTTTTTATTTTCTCAAATCAAACTTGTCTTTCCTCCTCTGCAGTGAAAATCTGTGGTATATTTGTGGCGGAAGGAGACTTGTTAAAACAATGTTGGTTCCTCTTGGCGTTCATGATTTAAAATCTCGCTCTGGTCTTTACCCGCTTCGCTGTAAAAAACGTGGGCAAAGACATTGTCAAAACATGTTCAGATTCACGTTCATTTGAGTCGGAATTTGCCCTGCTGATAGTTGTTTGCCGCAAATTTACCCCCTGTCCGCATTAAGGTCCACAGCCCTAGAACGGTCGAAAGCAACGCAGATAGAAACGCTCTATAGCGGACAATAGATGCCCTAATGGCTAGGGTTTCATGTTTCTTTATACATGATGATGGTAAGATCTCTTACTAGCAGGCTGCAAATAGTTAAATAAATGAAAACAGCATTCGTTGGTACAGGTGTGTAAATGTGCTATGTTTTATGCACTAATGCGGACTCTGGGATCACTATTGTGGATACAAATGAACTACAGTTACGAAGTAGAAGAAAGTATGTCTATTATAGTTATTACCAGTAATATCGGTTTAACTGTCATTAAAGATCTCTTTGCAGTCTAGTTTTCATTGTGCTTATTTGGTTTTTTAGGGTTTTTATTTTGTGTTTTAATCTGATTGCGCCCCATATTTGGGTTATATTAATCCGAAAAATATACAAACATAACATAAAACATGTTATCAAAAATAAATACAGAAAAAAATACAACCCAGTTTTTATTTAATATTTGATGTTATCCAAAAACTATCAAAAAGAGCGGTTGTCCCGTACATAATTCTAATCTATCAATATCAAATTGTAAATATCAGTATAATTTAAGATAATTCACCTACCTACATACAATGTGCACCCATAGCTAATTACCACTGGGTTTGCACATATTGGCCTACCTATATTATAAATTTTTTAAATAGCACTGCTGCTACAAACAAACCTTTTGCTATGATTGTAAACGCAGTTGAATAACAGTTTATCAGGTTAGTCTCAAGTGACTGAGATTTTGGAGGACAGAGTTGATGCACTTAACCATGCTGCATATGACGATTTTTTACATAACACATTCCTCTGAAAACAGAGCAAATAAGTTGGCTTAATGATAACAAGTGTTTGTGTGAGGGAAGTTTGTGTCTATCATTTATGAAGAGAAGGCTGCACATTCACAGATACTACATGCAGAGCAATAGAGGAGGAAGGATATCGTATTGGATGGATATTCCAAGACACAGTCTATACAGCTATCTTAGAGCCGTAAAGGTGCTGCAGCATACTTCATCTACGACCGCCTCTGTACCACACAAAGTGTTGTCTTATACCCATAGCTGCTTTGTACATATTAAACAGGTAAAGAACGAAGGTGAAAAATTTGGATGTAGTGTGTAATGGGACGTCCTGGACGTCCTGATGAAAATGAATGATGCATCTTTGACTTGTGTTTTGGTGTGTACTGTCTGTGTGTAAATGGGAGACAGCGGATCACATTATTAGTAGTACAGGTAGCAAATGAAGAGACTGTGTTGTTCAAAATCCAGAGCTAACACACCTTTATACATGTGTTTTATGTAGAACACAACACCAGCAAATTAGAGGCAGCTTTTGCCTTTTTCTTACACTGAAAAATAATTTTTCATATTGGATATTTCCTCAAGGTGCAGAAGAGAGGGCCCCCAAAAGCTGACTGTGCAGAGTGTCCATTTTTTATTGTAACCAATCAATAAACTCAGAGTAAAAAACTGCAATGATTTTAAACATCGCTCATGAGCAGTTTCTGTAATTTGGTATTTGTCATTTAGCAAATCGTATTGCAACAATGGATAATTATAATCTATTTCAATAGCATTAGCATCTTTGGTCAGCTCAGATTCATCCCGAAGCTGAAATGAGTGCGGTTTGCTATGTGATTCGGCCTTGAGTTGACTGGAGGCCGGATTGATTTGTTAAACTGATGTTATTTAACTCCCAGTTGGAGTCTAATTTTCCTGATTTTATAGGAAGTTACATTTCTAGACAGCTCTGGAAAATATGCCACTTACTGCTGCTGCTGTGTCCTTCTCTATTCCTTCTTTTAAAGTTGTCTTGTTTTCTTTTGATATCTATATATATACCTTACTATGTGTACTGCGTTAGGGTTAACCGAGACTTGACACACTGCTCTTATGTTGGTTTTGATTTTTTATATTGCCATCATTTGTAAGTAGCTTTGGATAAAAGCATCTGCTAAATGACTAAATGTAGGAAAGAGAAAAAGCATACAATTTTTGTCAATGAAATTAAAAAAATAGTAAACAAAATATTAGTAATTAAAATGTCCTAAATAAATGTCATTTTTGTGTGTGTGTGTGTGTGTGTGTGTGTGTGTGTTTAAACAGAGTAAAAATTCACAAATTTAATCATGTATGAAATATGTACTGTACTTTTAAAAAATTATGGGTTGGTATAGAGCAGAGTGGGGGAAAACGCCCCATGGGGGAATGAGCAATTACTGTAGTTATTCTGTTCTGAACATCAAATCCTTTGTTTTTCCATCAAATGTATTCTAATTCGTTGGTTGAATAAAAATATTTGGACTTTATGTTTAAAAATGACCTTAAATTAGCATCAGGTAGCTAGTTAGCCAGTCAGTTACCATCAGCTAACATTTTTTTTCAAATAGACTACTATAATTTTGTAATTCATAATTATTGATTATATTCTTTTCATTTTAAACTAAAACTGTCTGTGCTCTGATTTTGCTGTAAATGTTTAAAGCAAAATTGCTTTGTCAGACTGGGGGGCATTTACCCCATCCATGGGGGGGCGTTTTACCGCACCTGCGGTTTATAATTTATGTCATTGTCACTAAAATTATGATAATTTTCTGTAATTCTGTAATTTTCGGATAAAATTACACACTCCTTAAGGGGGGCATTTCCCCCCACTCTATCCTTATTTTTTTTTAAATGACTTTAAAAGAAGTCTCTTATGCTCAACAAGGTGTCACATTTAGTGTCCAGTGAAGACAGAGTGAAAAACAATAGTATTTATTAAATGAAACAGAATCAGGTAAATGCACAGCAAGAGTTTTGTACACAAGTACACCTTCAAAATACTCAAAAAATGAACATAAAGACTAAACAGTCCACCAAATCGAAGGCTGCAAAGGTTGGAGGACATGGACTTAAAAAGGCCACGAATTTCTGATGGAGAATTAAATGGGATGATCTAGCCTACGAAGAAATGATATTGTCGCCTAGCAACTGACAGCTGCCATTGACGAGTGGCAGTAACGTTTGTACTGGACTTTTTTGAAAGTGATATCCAAGAGTCTGAAAACTAAAAAAGGGTTCACAACATGCCAAAATATGATCACCTTGGTGCATTTACATTGTACATAAAAAGTATATAAAAATTGCATTTCAGGTAAGATTGTTTTTAAACAGCTTTAAACAACATTTAAAACATCTCAGAAAAGATTTCCACATTTGTGATTTTGTATCATTAGATATATCAACCCCAGTACTTTACATTTAAAAGTGTAATCTGCATTTCTCCTCATAAAATCGTGTCATCAGTGTGCAATGAATCTTGGGATAGCCTGGGCTGTGAAGGATTCATCAGTTGCATCCTTCTTTGCATTGAAAAACAAAGGATGTGTTTCAAGGCCACATTGAACGTATCCTTCGAATTAGTACCCACTGGCAGAGGAGCCACAAACACTTTTTATATGTTCTACATTTCTTACTATTTATAATATTCGCTTATGGTCATGTGAGTCTCCCTCTGGCTGCTGTTTGTGGGTGGGGCAACCACTTTAAAGACTGCCGTGTTTGGCCGTACGGCGGAGGGGGTGGCTCTCTTCTCATTCTCTATCTGCTCCTGCTGGCAGACGGACCCGCGCGGAGCGCAGCTCCATGGAGTCCGCTGGGCTCGCACGGCTCGATTATATCTCACTGTGGAGGTGTTGTGTTGACGTAATGTTTCCGTTTGTTTGCAAGCACGTTTTTCCGGTATAGTGATTGGCGTTGGTGGTTTTCATTTCATAATTGATATGTAAAGGCGGGTTGTATTTTGGTGAATTGGTGGTTTTCATGTTTATTTTAGTTTAGGTGAGGTTAGTGTAGCAGTTAGAGGACCCCGAAGACTCACGGTAAATTTTGTCTTTTGTTTTCGGGTCGGAGGTTAGGTAAGTTTTACATTGGTTGTAGTTATGTGAGGTCAGGATTTTTCTTTCTGTTTGTTTCCTGTTATTTTTACCACGCACGCTCTGTTTATGCAAAAATCATATTTCATTAAATTAAATTGGTTTTGCAATGTCCACTGCGCTTCTATGGTTTTTGTATGCGTAAATTGATGTACCAGTTTGGTTTAGTACCATGGTCACGGTAACATAAATGGGGGCTCGTTTAGCCGGTTCTGAACCATATTAGGCATTTTTGAATAAATCGATTTTCCCTTTGGTGAAAATCTTTCTCGGTGGTGGGCCGCACTGCGCGCTGTAAGTGCGAATTAGTTGGTTGTGATCACCCTTTGTTCTTTCATGCCGTGGATTTTTGGTGATATATTTTTTTCTTTTAGTGCATTTTTTTTTTTGTTTTTTTTGCTTTTGCTCGTTAAGGGAATTTATGTGTCATTTTGCAATGTTTGATTTAGATGCATTTATTATCGCTCCTTCACAGGATATTTTGTTAACTGCGACGCGTGATGACCTTGTTAGAATCGCGGGCCACTATAAACTTGAGGTGAGTGGTAGCCCTTCCAAGGCTGAGCTTCAGGATAAGCTTGTGGGAGATTTCTGCGAGAACTTGGAGTGTTTGGGAAAGTGTTTCCTGCTGTATCTACATTGCCTGACCAGGTGGCGTCTTCCTATTGATCCACCTTCACCTATTAAGGCCGCACTAGAATTGAAACGTTTACAGTTAAGAGAAAAGGAAATTGAGTGGGGAACGTGAAAAAACTAGATTGGAGGCTGATAGACAGACAGCGCGAGAACGAGAGAAAAGAGAACATGAATTGAGACTGAAAGATCTTGAGTTTGCGCAGGCATTGCGTATGAAAGAACTCGAGCTGAAGGCTCGTGAGGCTGGTGCTCTATTCAAAGCAGATCAAGTTGACATAACTCGTAACATTCGTCTTGTTCCACCTTTTAATGAGAGCGAAGTTGATAAGTTTTTTGCACATTTTGAACGTGTAGCGACAACATTAAATGGCCTAAAGAGATTTGGACCATGACGTTACAATGGGTTTTCCACTGTAAAATCGCAGGAGGCTTATTCCTCGTTAACTCTTGAAGACGAAGGCATACACGAAAAAGTTAAACATGCTGTTTTACGCATTTATGCTCTTGTGCCAGAGGCTTATCGACAGAAGTTTCGCAGTTATCAGAAACCGGACGCTCTCACATTTGTCGAGTATGTAAGAGAAAAAGAAATGCTATTTGATCGCTGGCTTAGCTCTCAAGAAGTAACAACTTTTTCAATCTCTTCGTGATTTGATTATTCTTGAAGATTTTAAAGCGGTCTTCCTCAAACAGTAAGCTACTCATGTTAGTGAGCATAAGAATTTGACTCTGCTCGTTGCAGCTGTGCTTGCCGATGAGTATGCACTCACACATAAGCGTGTTCCTTCTAATTCTAAATTCGCACAAAACGTTTCTAGTCATCCAAATGTGTCTAAGATGTCTAGAGAAACCGTGCCTGCGTCTGCCCGCCTCTCTAGACCCAAGATCCGTCGGTATCTAATGCTACAGGTCCGACCTGTGCTTATTGTAAGAAACGTGGTCATGTTTTGTCTGAGTGTTATTCGCTACAGCGTAAAAATAAGGCAGCGAGTCAACCCGCTGCTTATAGATCAGAGGTGGGTTTGTGTTTTGCGAACTTGCCTGGAAGTAGGGGATGACACCCAGGACTGACAATCACAGTTTTTATGCCGTTTATAATGGATGGCTTTGTCTCTTTGCCCGATGAGAGCTTAAAAATTCCTGTAAAATTCTGGCGCGGATACTGGTGCTTCACAGAGCTTTATTTTGCAAGATGTGTTGTCTTTTCAGTAATAAGACTTTTTACTGGTGATAGTATTCTTGTAATGCGGAATTTTGAAATGGGTTATGTAAGTGTTCCATTGTATGAGATTTCTCTTACGTCTGACTTAGTTACTGGTAATGCTGCTGTGGTGTACGTCCCTCCTTGTCTATTGAAAACGTAGAAGGAAGTACTTGGTAGCGATTTTATGTGCAGGAAAGCTGGTTCTGCCTTTAATTCCCCATAGTGTCTCATGCGATCTCCCCAAAATAGGTACCTGATGACCTGTCAATTAACTTCCCCGAGGTTTTTTTTTCTTCTAGTGGTTAATACTCGTTGTTATGGCGAGAATGGAAAAACAGGATGAAACTGAGGATCAGCTTAATCTTAGTGACACTTTTATGGCTCAACCTCCACTTTTCGCTAGCGATAGCGTGGGATTTACTTTTGAATTCTGCTTCAATTATCATTTCCTTCTCTGATGCTCCTAATTTTCCGATGTCCAGAGAGCAGCTTATTAAGGGAGCAGGAAATTGACCTCGTCTCTGTCTTCTTGTTTTCCAGAAGCTATGCCTGAAGAAGATAGCATTGAGCGATACCGCCGCATACGGTTATTTTTTACCAGATAGTGTCTTAATCGCCAGAGTGGGGAGACCTCTTATGGCCTCAAGCGCCAAGATGAGTGGAGAGTTCTCTTGCAAGTTGTTATCCCAGTCTCTCTTTTCATTGATAAAGGTTTTGAGTTTAGCTCATGACCATCACTTTGCAGGTCATCTTAAGCATTAAATAAGACCACTGACAGAATTCCTCGCCATTTTTTTTGGCCAGGTATTAAAGATAATGTTGTGAGATATTGCCGAACCATGTCATTTATGTCAGGTCATTGGAAAAACCCAACCAGGTGATTCCACTCCGCGCCTTTACAACCCGCATTCGGTTCACGCCTGAGCCTTTTGCGAAAATGTTATATTAGGACTGTGTTGGCCCATTGCCCCGAGCAAAGTCTGAGAATCAATGGTTACTCACCATCATGTAGCGTGACTCGCTTTTCCAGAAGCGATTCCTGCCTCCAGTAAAATCCACAGCTCCTGTCATCATTATGCTCTGATGGGTTTTCTTCTCTCTTTTGGCCTTCCGAAAACCATTCAGATGGACCGTGGTACTAATTTTTATGTCCCGGGTTTTTGCTCAAGCTTATGCACCAGCTTCAAGGTCCACCATAGCCACGTCCAGCCCAGATCATCCATGAACTCAAGGTGCACCTTGAGAGGTTCCATCAAACTTTGAAAAGTATGCTCAAGTAAGCTTTTTGCCTCGAGTTTCAAGCGTGATTGGGATGAAGGTGTACGTTGCTCTTTTGCTGTCTTGAGGTAGTACAGGAGTTTGGTTTCAGCCCGTCGGAACGTTTTGGGCACATGGTTAGATGGGCCTTTGAAGCTGTTGAAAGAGTCGTGGCTCGTTGAGCCTAAAGAGTCTGTCAGCTTGTGTGATTACGTGTCCAACATGCGTAATAGGCTCAGTCGTGCATGTCAGTTGGCTAAAGATAATTAAGGTCTCATAAAAAAGAATAAAACAGGGTTTGATCAGAGGCTGTGTTTGAAGTTTCAGTCCACAGTGATAAAGTTCTTGTGTTGATTCCTGTGATGGGCTCTGCTTTGCAGGCTCGTTACAACCTGAAAATGCATTTTCGTTCCCGCGGTACAAAGTCAGGGTGACATGTGAGGTTGGTGCTTTTGTTTGCAAGATGAGGGTCGTAATTCCCATCACATGGATATCCTGACGCTATTCGTCATCCTCATGACTCTAGGCAGAATGTGAGGTCTGATACTACGCTCCATTGCCACTTGATTATGAGGCGGTCTTAAACCGAACAGTAAAAAAAAAACGTACTGCATCAATTGATAGACGCTGGGAACTGTAAGAAGTAGGTAAATAAAATGAGTTGTAAACTATACTTATGCCGCTGTTGTAAAAAGAATTCAAGAATTCGCGGAGGTACTTACAATCTCGAATAAGCATTTTTGAGAGAAACACAAAAGGTTGCGAATGTAGTATAGAACACGTTCTCTGTTTATGATAATGATTCTCGACAATAATTAAAAATAAATCTCATCATATTTTGGTCGGACGCGACTGTCTCCACGTTTATTATTCCATAACGGTACCCTTTGCAACGCGACTTTACTAACTTTAAAAAAAGGAAAGACGACTAAAGAGACAGGCTGAAGAAGCGTGTTCATCTGAGGCTTCAGAGCAAAGCCTATCCCTTGCCAAAGACGCCCTAGACCTTACATACCGCAAGATAAGCCTGTCCCTAATCGTGATTAAAGCCTCTTCGCGCCTGGCAATTTTGATTTGGCCTTCGGGGGGCCTTCTGGTGGAGCCGGTGCATAATTTACTCCTCAATGATCGATGTCCAGACCTCGAACTTCCCTCCAAAAAAAATGTTGTGGGCGGGGTTCGGGCTGGCAACCCAGGCAAATCAGATGGAAGGTACTTTTAAGGTTAATGAAGAATTCCTGAGGTTCTTAGTGATCTAAGATTTATTTTGTGTCTAGTTTTTCCATCGAGTAGAACGTAATGATTTCATCTCCTTGATTAAACAATATGAGACTTTTATTTCCTGATGGTGCCCATCGTCGAACAACGGCAAGTGACCATGGACATTGATGTGGGGCCTCATATCCCAATTAAACAGCATCCCTTATCGTACAACTCACACATAGAGTTTGTTGTTTCAGAGTGAGGTAACGTTTCATGTTGGAAAATGGCATTGCAGAATCTAGTAATAGTCCATGGAGGTTCGCACCTGTTTACTTGTTTCCAAAAAAGTTTATGCGTGTCCATGCGTTTTTGCACCGATTTTAGAAGTTGGGATGCGTTCACAAAAACCAGACAGCTAACCATTACCAGCGTATTGACGATTGTGTTGTATCGCCTGGGTTCATCTGTATTTGTCACGTAAAAATTGACCTGTTAAGGGTTATCTACTGGCAAGTTCCGTTGACACTTCGGATCGGGCTAAGAGATCTCCGCCTTTGTAACGCCAGAATCACTTTTACCAGTAAAAACCGCCATGGCCTTATGCCTTTGCGAAACGTCTCACCTCCCGCCAACTTTTGTCAAAGGGTCCATCAATGGTCATGCTTGAATGGTGGTGCCTAATTGCGAGGGCCTCTTTTGGATGCTTTGGTGATCTATAGTGGCCACCACCTGGCGCTTCAGGCATAATGGCCCATCTTTCAACTGTGTTTCGCAGGCTATCAGAGGCTAATTTTAACCATTAACCTGGCTAAATGTGAGTATTGGCCATGGCTAACCGTTGGTATATCTGTGTAAAGTGGTATGGTCGTTCAGTGGCCAGTGCGTCCTGTCCAATCTAAAGTTGAGGCGTATTGAATTAGCCTCACCTCCAACCACTTCGGCGCGAACGGTAAAGGTCCGTCGCTAGTGTCCTTGGCATGGTACGGTTCGAAACTACCCGGTTCATTTTGCAAAAAATTTTCCTCTGCTTTTGCCTCGCCCCTCACCATGGATTTGCTCCGAATGTCGAAGATGTCAAGCTGCTTTCCGAATCTGTTAAAGCACTGTTTGACTACTGCGCCGGTGGTTCGCTGCTCCCTGATTTTTCCCCTCATAGCCTTTTTCTATCGCTGGTTGTGACAGGACGTGATTTAGGCGCAGGAGCTGTTCTTCACTACAACACTACAGGGATGGTCTTTGAACCACGACGCCGTTCTGTTTTTTTTTTTTCACAAGCAAAATTTAAACTGTCATACATCGTTCTTATTCCGACCATATAAGAGGAAGGGCCTTGCTCTTGTGCTTGCCTTTCAACACTCTTTGAGGTCTATGTGGAGGATGCTGTCATGTCCGGATTGTGGTACTATATACCCGATCACAACCCCTTGGTTTTTCTCGATCGCATTCTCGATCGATTTTTTTCCTCTAGGTCATGTGATGTCCCGCTGGCTGCTGTTTGTGGGTGGGGCAACCACTTTAAAGACGCCGTCTTTGACGTCCGGAGGAGGGGGGGGCTCTTCTTCCTCCCCCCCCCACCCCCCCCCCCCCCCCCCCCCCCCCCCCCCCCCCCCCCCCCCCCCCCCTTCACTCACCCCCCCCCCCCCCCCCCCCCCCCCCCCCCCCCCCCCCCCCCATCTGCTCTCTCAGCTGCTCCTGCTGGCAGACGGAGCGTGGAGCGCAGCTCCATGGATTCCTCAGCTGGCGTCTCGCACGGCTCGTTATTATCACTCTGTGGAGGTTGTCGTGTTGGACGTAATGTTTTCCGTTTTCACAAAGCATGTTTTCCCAGTATGGGATTGATGTTTGTGGTTTTTCAGTTTATAATTGAGGTTTAGAGTGGGTGGTATCTGGTGAATTGGTGGGTTTTTCATGTTATTTAGTTTAGGTGAGTTAGTGTAGCAGCTAGAGGACCCCCGAAGACTCCCAAAAAAAAAAAAACGGTAAATTTTGTCCTTTTGTTTTCGGTCGGGTAGGTAGTAAATTTTACCTTTGTTGTATTATGTGAGGTGTCGAATTTTCCTTTCTGTTGTTCTCTGTTTTTTTTTTTACCACCACGCTCTGTTTTATGTAAAAATCATTATTTCATTAACTTAAATTGTTTTTGCAATGTCACTGTTCCTGCGCGTCTATGGTTTTTTGTTATGTAAGGTTGTACGCAGTTCGGTTTAGTACCATGGTCACGTTACAAACATATTATCGACATAAAAAACAAACAAACAGAAAAACATACCTAATGCAAGAAAAACGCCTATTTTTCCGAATTGCATAGATGGACCACTGTCTTGCTTTCACTACATCTTCTCTTCTGATAGTTTTTTCAGTCAATAAAATCATTCTCTATGTGCAGTAAAGAAGATCTGATAATCTGTCCCCTGTATCACTGAAGATCGGAGCTAGATTACTCCCCATAACTGAGAAACTTTCTGATGTAGCCGAACCAATGGGCAACTGGCAATAGTCTGAAAAACGAGTTTGGATATTTGTCCTTCCATAGCCTCCTTCTCTCTAAGATTCTCTAGAGTATCTGCCAATGCGATCGCCACATTTTCACAAGATCCACTTCATCTGTCACAAGCCGAGGGTAAATCTTAAGGCTTGCATACGTTTAAATTGAATACTGCATCACCACACGCCAACCTCACGGCCATCGCTTCAAATCGCCTGTCCGATCAGCAAGAAATGACTCAGTCACACCACATTTTTAGGAAGCGATGGTTGGCGTGTAGGGGAAATACAACAATTATTGTTAACGGGGGTGGGGGGGATTACCTTGCTAAAGCTGAAAACTACGGAAAAGAGAGTGCTCTCACAATTTCAGAATCATGAGTTGTGACTCGCAAGGATGAAAGTGAAAGTGAAAGTCGTGACATTTGCCAAGTATGGTAACCCCATACTCGGAATTGGTGCTCTGCATTTAACCCATCCAAGTGCACACACACAGCAGTGAGAAGTAAACACCCAAAGCGTAAACAAACACACCCGGAAGCATCAGTGGGCAGCTATATCCAGTGCCCGTGAGCAACTGGAGGTTCAGTGCCTTGCTCAAGGGCACTTCAGCCATGGGTATTGAGGTTGGAAGGAGAGCGCTGTTCATGGGAGGGGGGGAGGTCACTAGCCAGGGGGGGGGGGGGGGAGGGGTCCCCCCCCACCTACAACTCCTGCCAGCACCGGAGACTCGAACCTGCGACCTTCTGTTTACAAAGTCCAATTACCCTAGCCGGGTTAGGCCACAGCTGCCCCAGCTTAATAATAATTAATTTAGCCCAAAATGTACTCATTCTAACCACTAAAATAATAAGATACTACCAAAAAATGAGAAAATGTTAATTCTTTAATTTTTAAGTATTTATTCATAGATGACAAAATCATTATTGGCTCTTGTTATTGCCCCCCCCAAACCGTATATTTCATCAGCACACTGTTAGTGTGACTAGTGTTAGCATGTGAACTTAGCTCAATTTCACCAGCACATTCACTTTCAATACCTGTGCAAATGTAAACAGCATTTTTATTTTTTATATTATTGGATACAGCCGATTAAATCTCATATATAAGATTGTGTTAAGTGAGCAGCGTATTAACCCGCCAGCAAATAATTTCAGTTTAGTGTTCAGCTCAAGCATCTACAGTCGGTGGTCAAAAGTTTTTTGCCAGTGTCATACATTTTGTGTTTTGCAAAGTTTGCTGCTTTAGTATTTCTAGATTATTTTTCTCCACGTTTCTATGGTAACTGAAAAACAATGATATAGCAAATCATAAGGTTTAAAGGCTTTTATTGGCAAAAAAAAAAAAAAAAAATATATTATATATATACAATATTCTTTATAACCTCTGGCATTCGCTCTGGCATGCTGGATAATATTACTTCTGGGCCAAAATCCTAACTGATGGCGATCCATTTCTTGCCTTATGAGTTGACCACAATTTGGGTGGACTTCTGTCTGTCCACTTGCCTTTTGAGAACAGACCACAGTTTCTCTATGAGATTGAAATCCTGGGGAATTCCCTGGCCACAAGATCCAAAATGTAATGTAATGAACTTCGAGCCACATCCGGTAATGGTTCTTTCAGGTGCAATATTCTTCGTAGCAATTTCCTTGCATGTGAGGCCATTTTGATGCAAACCGAATATGGCTGCAAATATTTCTTTGGAGGTAACCACAAGAACACTGATTGGAAGTGCTTCTTCCCTCCTTTTATTGCAATCAGTCTGCTCTTACAATCTAATTAGTATGATAGTGATTTTACCTGACTAGTACTCATTCATACTTTCACATGTGCTGCTGATATGATTAGTCAGTTAAAATTAGCTGCTCATTTTGTGTCAAGATCAAAAAACAGTGTTTTTTTTTTTTTTTTTTTTGAGAAAAGTTAAATTTTTTTGGCCAATGAAGCTTTTAGCAATAATTTAAAATGCTTCTGATCACTCGTCACAATAATCTAGAAACAATGTGAATGTACACCACAACAGCTTAAGCAGCAAACTTTGCAAAAGACAAAAATTTATGTCACTGCCAAAACTTTTGGCCATGCCTGTACAGTAAAGCAGTGCAATCCATGATACCATGATTGGATTATTTAAAGTAATTTTTCAACATTTGTCATCTTGTAAACATTGTTATTGCATTATAAATATCATGCTGGGTTATTTTTTTCTCAAAATATTTTCATTGTTAGGATTAAGACTGTAAATAAGCCCTATGACCTTCTTCTGTAGGAACACACACTCAGATTTTACATTATTCCCTTGGCTGTACCTGTCTGGTATGATTCTGGTAAGATAATGCCTCTTCAGCCCAAAACAACAACAGTTATTCCCACCTTCAGTCTGTCATCAGCCTGCCATTTTCTTTGTCGACTATTTTTTCGCTCTCATTTCTTCAAATAGAGGATGAAAATAAAAAGATGAGCAAGAGGAGGGCAGCTTGCGCAGATGCAGTTAAGTCTTCAGACTAACTCTGCCCTGACAATAACAGATCTCGCTGTGAATAGTTTGCATTACAATCCACTCTGACTGCTCACCCCCTCATGTCCTTTATTTTCCCCACTTAATCATTCTCTTAATCATTCTTGCTCAAAACCCACTCGTCTGGTCTTATATTTATCCCTCTCTCAGCTGCCCATTCACTCCATGCCTCAATCCCTCACTTTGCCCTTATCTTTCACAGATGACAGAATTGCACAAATCTTCCTCAAGCGGACATTGTGAGTTCCACAACTGTGTGTGATTGTGTATAAAAGAACTGTCTTATAATAGTGTTTGTGTAGATTTTCTCAAGGCCTTCATGTGGCAGACACACAAGTGATGCTTTCATCTTTTTCTTTCAGCCCTAATTTGAGTCCAGTCCCACTTCAGCTCCCAAACACTTGACCTTCTGTGTGCTAAAGCTGTTGGCAAAAGCATTGTTAGAGTCAGGAGTGAGAAAAGTGTGTGTTTTTGTTTTGGTTGTTGTTGTTGTGTTTTGTATTATAGGAATATTCCGTTCAGTACAAGTCATTTCATCATAATCCTAATGTTATATTGTGTCGTCTTCAACAAAATAAAACCAATAAAATATATATAGACCACACTTTATTGGAATTTAAATAGTATAGGCCTATGTTGAACTTTTATTCTTGTGTATATGGTCACTGTATCAGTACAAAAATGTTGAACTGCTATATGACATCCACTTCATCTGTGAGAGTACACAAACACTGCACGAATGTCACTACAGGAAGTAGAAAGTTTCCAAATGTAAAATGTAAAACTAATAATTTTTATAAAAGCATTTATATTAATTCTTCTGTTAAGCCAACTGTATGTAGTTTTATGTATGGTTTGTGACTTTGGAGCCCCCTACAGTTAGATGAGTGGAATTCATTGCAATAAATATATAACCATGGTAATTTCTAGCTGTACACTTGCATTTGTTGCTGCTTTAAACAACCCAGGTCATTGGAAAAACATACATACATTTCTGCAACACCGAAATGATGTACCTTACTGCACGTTTTGCGGCATTTTAAAAGTGAAATGTCCAGAAAGTGCACTAAAACACGTTTAATACATGACTGTGGCACGTTTTTATTACATTGGTACAGACATGTATTGCACGTTTTTATAACACTGCTTGAGGTACGTATTTTTGGAAGTTCAGAATTCCAAATATTCGGTCGCTAAAGGTTAATGCTCTCGTGCTGGAAATATCCCCTACACCAAACCAAACCCACCCTAAACCTATCCGATAGTGTTAACAAATGCAAAAGTAATATAAAAACGTATTTGCTGATGCAGCCGTGCTAGATTTGAGATGTTTTGTCGAACCATAGTTTCACAGGATTCGTACCAGCGCTCTTTATCGCGCTCAAGTGCAATGCCATACTTTGTGTGAAAAAAGAATAAGAAGTTGCCTCTAGTGTTCATTTCTACTGGAAACTGCAGTGAATTGTACATATAGGTACGTTTTTTTTTTCGTTCTTTTTTTTTCGTTTTTTCAGAAATGTATGTAGAGGCACATATTTTTCAATGAGACTATGTTGGCCATAAAGCAATTTATCCTTTCACAGAATTTCATGCTCGTGCACCAAATGTTTGAGGGGCATGTGGAAATGAAAAAGAAGCCATTCGCCTCATAAGAAGAAAGTGTACCATCAGAATATTTTTTAAACCAGTATTTAAAAAGTAAAAAACGGCATGCAGTTGCTTTAATTCTTTAAATAAACATGTATTATTTGATCTGTAAAGCCTAATTTCATTTGTTACGTCAATTTACTGTCATAGGGATTGTATTACATTGGGCAACAAAGCGGTTAAATTACTTGTTAATTTTGAAATTATACAGAAAAGCAATTTTTCACACTAAAATAATTTTTATGTAAAGAATATATAACTTTTAAGTCTTGTGGTTATAATATTCTCCATATACATCATTATACAGTAAGAACCGTAAAAAAAGGGGAGGGACAAGTTGGTGTTAATTTTTGTCATAATCAGCCTTATACTGTGGACCTTGTCCTCAATCCACAAATACTGTGAATTGAGCTTATTGTACTTGACCTTAAGTATGCCTTTAAGTGTTGTTACAATTACAGTGTGGGAGAGTTTTGTTTTTCACTTCTGTTTCTCTCAAACTGATTACACAGCAGATTTTTGTGTCGTGATTACATAGAGAAGTGGAATTTGGGCAAAGCAATTGTATGGCTATCAGCACCGAACACACACACATACACAACCCCAGACTGAGGAGGCAGGTCAGTTAAATTGGTTGGCAGCCACATTCCGCTAACAGATGCAGTCTATTAGAACAACACTGTATTCAAAAGGGAGAAAGAGAGGGAGAGAGAGAGAGAGTGCTGGGAAAATGAAAGACAAAAAAGTCATCTTAATAATCACGCAGCAGGAGACAACAAAGGAAATTACCTCTCAACTTCAAACATACATACTGGTTCTTAAAAACAACACATTTTATATCATAGTCTGTGTGTATGAAGGAGATTTTGTGTGTGTGTGTTCTTGGCAGTCAGGATTAAATGAAGGTCTTTCTTTCCATGAATATGAATTGCTTCTTTGATGTTGCTAAATGCAACAGGGTTCAAATCACACATTAGAATTTAGGTGACTTGTATTTTTAACTTCACTGATTTTGAGTAGCTTCTTATTCTATCAAAGTCAGCCAGTCAAATCGGATGCAGAGACTGAGATGATAGAGAACCTTGCCCTGAAAGACATTCCCTGATGCATTGATTTCTGTAAGTTTAAAAAGTTTCATATATGCAGGATGAAATTAATTATTTCATCAGTCATTTATTTTTGTACCACTGTAGCTGGTGCTTAATTACAGTGAATCATGATAAATGCATGAATGTTATTCTGCAGACTTATTTAAATGGCATAGTGAGTGTGAATTTGTGTGTGCATACTGTACACACCAAAGGCAATTCTAGACTTTACTTAGGGGGCCCTCCAAAAATCTCAGATTAATTCTGCAACCAGCAACCGTAACCCTGTTACGGCATTACACAAAATAACACACACATGTTTGTTTCTGTAAATTGTGGGGACTTTTACATAGATGTGTATTACCTTTATAGTGACCAAGCAATATTTTCTATCCCATAATCCAAATCTAAACCTACCCCTTACAGAAAACGTCTCGGTTATGTACGTAACCCTCATTCCCTCTCACTAATTATTGAGATGTTATGTTGTGACGACATATTGGGGTCTCATTTGGGATCCCAGTCATCTCTGAGTTTAAGAGAAAACACCAATGAGAATTGGCTACTGATTAGGTTTTACGCTAAGGAGAGGAGAACGTGTCCCGGCAACAGCAAATAGTTCAGGAATCCACTTATTAGGTTTTACGCTAAGGAGAGGAGAACGTGTCCCGGCAACAGCAAATAGTTCAGCACAAATTCACTGACCTTGGTCCCAAAGGGGACCAAAACAAAAAAAAATCACTTCAGAAGGGATTTCAACCTTCAGTGAAACATTCAGTGAAACATTGCTTCAAATTTTTCCTATTTGTTGTTTCAGCCTGGCAGAATGATGGGGAAGCGAGCCTTATAGGGAAAGGTCCATATAGAGACCACATCCTACCCATAGGGAGGTGACATGTGGAGGTACTGATAAGGACTGACCCATAGGGCAGGACTACATATGGAATGGGTCTCTGAGGCAGGTTCTACCTTTGAGTAGGGATGGAACAACTGCCAGAAGAGACTGACAGAGCAGGTATGTCAAGAGAAGACACAGGTTTACTGAGAGGGAAACCTTATCGTGCAAGAAACACATATGGGATTACCTGTAGGGAATTAAGCCCAGTACAGAGGCTGACCAGAACTCCGGCGCATGCTAACACCAGTACTTGGCCTGGCATCATACTTCTGATGGAATTCTGATGGAATTTACCGCTGATAAGAGAACTAGCTTTACTGACGAGATGCGCATCTCTACTGGGAGAAGAAAGGTGCTTGCATCCCCTTATGAGGGGGAATGGTGCAGCAAGCGTGACAACCAAGCCAGATCTTCCCACCAATTACCTGTTACCAAGAGACATGGGAAGAAACCGGCTCTATGCAAAGGTTGTAAAAAAAAAAAGTGTTAGATGTCATCCAGCCCGCAGCTCAACAGATGTCTACCAGAGAGGTGCAGAGTGGAGTGGGATCTCCCCAGGGGGCACGGCTCGCCTTGGGATTGGTACACCAAGATGATGGCATCCACTATCCAGTGGGCCAACCTCTGCTTGGAGATAGCCTTCCCTTTCTGCTGCCTCCAAAGCAGACAAGAAGCTGCTCAGAGCTTCTAAATCTCTGGGTGCGGTCCACGTATATGCGTAATGCTCTTATGGGGACACAGCAATGCCAAGGCTGGGTCTGCCTCCTCCAGGGGCAGTGCTTGCAGGTTCACCACCTGATCTCAGAAGGGAGTGGTGGGAACCTTGGTCATGTATCCAGGCCGGGATCTCAGGACAATGTGAGAGAAGGCTGGCCCAAACACAAGGCACTCTTCACTTACCAGAAATGCTTGGAGGTCCCAGACCCTCTTGATGGAAGTGAGCGCGATCAGAAACGCTGTCTCTAGAAAGCAATGAAAGCACGACTCTAATTGAGCATCTCTTGGGGTCTTCTCAATGAGATGAACACCAATTCGTAAACAGACTTTTTTTCTCGTTATTTAAATAATTATGTTCACTGATTTGGTAGGTAGCAAATGTTTAAAAAACAAGACTTACGGTGCACAGTTCATGTTTTCATGGAGCAGCATCTCTGACGGATCCTTGAGTATCACGTCTCCCGCCGGCGGCCAAGCCACAGGCGGACCGGCACCTGATGAAAGTGCTGTGTGCATCAGCTCTGAGTCTCACTCGCTTCTTGCTTCGGTATCCCATGTTGAACTGCATCATATTGCCAGGACATTAATCCTCCGGTGTAAAATGATCATTAAATTACACACCACCGTATTTCTCGAAGCAGATGCATTAGTGAAGTCCCAACTCTTCACCTGCACAAACGCACCCAGGTGACATGCGTGCCTGCATTGTGGTCGAATCCCACACCACGCCCAGATAAGTGGTTCTCTGTTCTGGAGAAAGCACACTTTTCTTGGCGTTAAGTCTTAACCCCAGCTCTTTCATGTGAGCGAGAACGACATCTCAATGCCGAACCGCCAACCGATCTGATCGAGCTAATATCAACCAATCTTCGATGTGGTTGAGTTGTGAAAGTGTGGGGTGAGAGTGCAAGGCCAGAGGAAGAACTGTATTGGTAGGCTTTTGTCCCCAAAAGCAAACCTCAGGAACTTCCGATGAGGAAGGATAGAGATAAGTGCATCTTATGATAGATCGTGACACACCAGTCCTCAGACTTGGTCTGTGCATGCGTGCTGAACTTCAGTCCCCTGACTGAGCGGTTCCAAAAAACGCAGATCTAAAATAGGACGCAACACCTCATCCTTCCTCGGAACAGTGAAGTACCGGCTGTTGGACCCGGACTATGCAACGGGAGGAGGGACCACCTCAATGGCATCCGTCCTCGGACAGTGTCTACTTCTGTTCCATTACCAGAGCCTGCTCGGGGCCCACCAGGGTGGAAAGGTCCCCATTGAATTTACTCCCAAGAGAACCGAACTGGATTCTGTGGCCTCTCACTACAGTGTGCAGGACCCACTGAGACACATTTGGCAGTAGTTTTCACACTGCCAAATAGTCTACTAAGGGAATCAGCCTCTCGAGACTGATCTCTGGTGTCATCACAGCAGTTACGAGCCTCTTAGCACCGCTACATTTCCGGGCGGTAACTGAGAGAAGTGCTCGCCGGAGACCGCTGCGCCCTGGAACACCAGCAGGGTTGGCAGATTGATCTCCTGAAGGCACTGAGGAGAGACGGGCACCATTTAATGCGGTGTATACCGCTCTTCCCCAGAGGGGCCTGCCCTTTGAGGTCCTGAGCCACAGCATCAGGACTCTCATAGCTGAAGTCTCCTAAAACGACGGTCCTCAGACCCACATCGTCTGCTAGGAAGACTAGACCAGATCCTGCTCTCGGGCAGGACCCCATGAAGTACACATGGCAGGGACTCCCATACCGCCATGTGACCTCGTAGGGGAACTAGTCTCGCGAGACTGGCCTATGGTGCGCCTAGAGCCACAAGCTTGGTGCCCTGAAGTGGTGGACCGGCAGGGGACAACCGTACTAGCTGCTCTAGGGACCTCCGTAGAGGTCGCGAGCCTCTTAGCACCGCTATGTTTCCGTGCGGTAACTAAGAGAAGCGTTCGCCGGAGACCGCTGCACCCTGGAACACCGGCAGGGTTGGCAGATCGATCTCCTGAGGGCCCTGAGGAGAGACGGGCACCGTATATAATGCGGTGTACACCACTCTTCCCCAGAGGGAGCTGGCCCTCAAAAAGTCCTAAGCCTTATGCGTGAGGACGTTATGACGAAGGCTCTCCAGCGAAAATGACGGTCCGCAGAACCGCTTTTCCACTAGAAGCCTTCAGCCTGGGAGCATCACTCTGACTCTAGCGTCAGCGGAGTACAAGAAGTGACACCCCCGGGCGCGAGGGGATGGAACACAGTAGGGTTGGGACTGCTCCGCCCAGCAGCCCCTGACCGCCTCAACCTCCTCAGAGGAAGAGAGGTAAACACGTGTTCTCACTCAAGAAATTACAACCCAGGAGCCCCTGTACATCTAACTGTCATAGTCAGATAAATATTTCAATTTGTTCCTCAGAATTAAATGTAGTCAATAACTAGATGAGTAAACACGGTCTGGTGTAGAAAGATTCACATCAAAAAGAAACAAAGAAATATACACGAGCGCGCTCTTTTTTTTTTGGCACTCAGTCACACAAACAACATCAATCTCCTCAGAGAAAGATGAATGCTGCAGCGAGCTCCCCATCAGAGGGGGAAGAAACCGCAGTGCGGGCTTCCAAGCCTCGAGAACGAGCTCTAGATCTAGTGAACAAGGGTGGAGATAGGGACGAGCCGTCTCCAACCCGTTCGCCAGATCATGTGGGATTCCCATGATCTTGGTCGCCGCCGTGCCTCAGCAGCAGTGGGACCGCAAACCGCGAGAACGCACGCACGGACACACTCCTCGAGCGTGCCCGGCGAGAGCAGATCGCTTAACAGCGAGAAAAGTACAATCAGCCCCCCCGAGAGCCGACTGCTTGAGCTCCACTCCTCATTAAAGTTGCTCATTATAATATCAGGCATAATATGCTTGTGTAACTGATGCTTGTGCAACTGGCGAGCTCACCGACGCCTTCCACATCAATCTCCTCAGAGAAAGACAGGCACCCGGGGGGAAGTACCGACCGGAGAGAAAGTACTGCATAAGGAAGAAGATAGGGACTTGCCCAGCGGGCGCCGAATCTGGTGGTTAAGGAAGAAGATAGGGACTTGCCCGTCTACATTTCTTCCAGCGGATCCGAAAGCGAAACCTGCGAGCGCAACCACCGCTCGGCCTCGGCGAAAGCGGGGCTGGCACCGCGAGAAGCGCCAGTGAAGGCTCCCTCCTCAAAGAGAGCCTTCTGAGAGTGAAGCAAAATGCTCGCATCGCAGCCGTCATTCCCTCGAGAGCTGATTCTGCGCGCTTCAGTCTCAAGCAGACAACACACGAGCTGCGTGTGTCCCTACCCTTTTTTTTTTTTTTTTTTTTTTTTTGGGCAGGGAAAAAAACACAGCCTGAACGCTGCCTGCTCTCAACCAAGACTTCTCTTGATTGAAGCTTTGACAAATGGAGCTTATCAGTGGACAAACAACACTAAATAAGACTCACAAACAGATAGCAACTGACACACACACAGAGCGCTTGCTGAAGACAGAAGGCTAATGCCGGCTTCGCTGCACGTGCTTTTAAGCTTCCTGGTCTCTGATGTCACCCGTCTATGATGTCTCGCCCATCCATTGGACTGATTACACACGTGATTCAGAGCGGTTCATGCTGAGGGAATTCCCCAAAGCGTCTCCGACGCAGCTCGAGTTCCTGAAGAGGAACTTCAGTTTTTATTATCCTTGTGGGGTCATTTGATCCCCTTAAAGTACTGTAGCATAAACAAGTACATACACACACATATGTATGTATGTATGTATATGTATAATGTGTGTGTTCTTTTATTTTTTATTCATATTATTCATTTTGTATATTATATTTATATAAATATATTGCAGGTGCAAATAATTTTTTCAAATGTTATTCAAACAATGCATAAATATTAGGGGTGCACGATAAATATCGGGCGATAATTAATGTGCATCTCGTCAGTAAAGCCGTTTCTCTAATCAGCGGTAAATTCCACAGGTACGTGATTTCACATAGAGAAGCTGTTAGTACACAGAGCCGTTGTTAACTGACAAGCTGCACAAATCCACCTAATAATGAACCTGGACTTGCGCAGTTTGTCAGTTAACAATGGCTCTATGTAGTAACAGCTGCTCTATGTGAAATCACGCACCTGATGGAATTTACCGCTAATAAGAGAACTAGCTTTACTGACGAGATGCGCATTAATTATCGGCTGGTATTTATTGTGTACCCCTAATAAATATAGAAAATATATCATCTTTTACATAAAGGCTGACACACAAAATAATAGTTTGAAAAAATCTTTTTTAACCGTATATTGAATCAATAGAGCAAATTATGTATCAGGCCTTTTATGGGATTTTTTTTTACAATGTTGTTGTTTTTTTTTTCTTAAATAATCTTATTGCTTATTGCTTAAGCTTATTGACTGATTGACTGACTGACTACCACAAACCAAAATTAAAAAGGTTCCTTTATGAAAAGTCAAAGTTAACACTTCAAGGCCGACAAAGGATGAAACAACATCATAAATAATCTGCACCCATGCCATAGTTTAATTATACTATTATATTTTTTTTTATGTCATGTTAATGTACATTTATATAAGCCACAGATGCAATTAATAATAAAAAAAAGTGTCAGTCAAACATAATGACCTACAGACCTTGCAAACTTAAAACAAGATATTCCTCTACATTTACATTTAATCATTTAGCAGACGCTTTTATTCCAAAGCAACTTACAAATGAGAACAATAGAAGCAATCAGAACAGCAACCTCTGACCCTCAACATCTTTTATTTAGATAAAGCTCAGCTAAATAAACCTAAACTCCAACACACACATTTCCTGTTAGACATATTAAGACAATGGTCACACCCCACTGAGACTGATAGCCCTAAACGTACAGCAAAAGTGTATCAACGCACTCACAAATTCACATAGTGGCACAGCCAGATAAGCAGACAGTGTCACTGAAGCATGGAGTATGTACATACACACTACAACACCAACACAAACACACACTCTCTCCCAGCTCTGTCCAATTAGGCACAGCATGAGGATGTGACAAAGCAGGTGTAAAATATATAACGGGATGAAAAATCGCCTATAGGCTTCACAATGCAGGAGCTTCATATTAATATCTCCAGTGCCAGCACTGGTGTTGCGGTTTGCTATTGATTTCATTTTGTGCGTCTGTTTTTAAGGGGGCCTATGAGATATTGCTATTGTATATTGTTATATTGATTATTATATATATTGTGTGTGTGTGTGTGTGTGTGTGTGTATATATATATATACTGTATATATATATATATATATATATATATATATATATATATATATATATAATATATATATATATATCTTTCAGATGGCAGAATTTCAGATGGTACTCTAAGTGCCATCTGAAATTTATTTGTGGGCTTCACAATTTGTGCGCCTGTGTTTTTAAGGGGCCTATGAGATATTGCTACAGTATATTGTTACATTATTATATATATTGTGTGTGTGTGTGTGTGTGTGTGTATACTGTAATATATATATATAATATATATATATATATATATATATATATATATTTCAGATGGCAGAATTTTTAGATGGTACTCTAAGTGCCAACTGAAATTTATTTGTGGGCTTCTGCTTGTCCACTCGCCTTTTGAGGACTGACCACAGGTTCTCTATGGGACTGAAATCCCGGGAGTCGCCTGGCCATGGATCCAAAATTTCAATGTAATGATCTTCGAGCTACTTCTTTATCACTCTTGCTTTGTGACATGGTGCTCCATCATGCTGGAAAATGCACGGATCATCACCAAATTGCTCATGGATCGTTGGAAGAAGTCATTTTTGCAGGATGTTTTGATACCATTCTTTATTTATGGTAGTGTTTTGGGGCAGAATTGTAAGAGAAGTTAACTCCCTTGGTTGAAAAGCAAGCCCACACATGGATGGTCTCAGGATGCATCACTGTTGGCACAACATAGGACTCATGGTCGCGGTCACCTTTTCTTCTCTGAACAATCGATTTTCCAGATGTCCCAAACAGTCGGAAGGGAGCTTCATCAGAGAAAAATCTGCACCAGTCTTCTGCTGTCCAATCCTTGTACTTCCTGCAGAATTTGAATCTGTCCTTGATGTTTTTCTTGGAGAGAAGCTTCTTTGCTGCCCTTCTTGACAATGTTTTTTTATTTTTTGGTGAAATTATTATTTTTTTTTTAACTGTTAACAGCACAACTGTTGATTTTTAATAATGCATTAATAAATTTTGAAATTAACATTAACTAAGATTAATAAATGCTGAACTATTGTTCATTTTTAGTTCATGTTAACTAAAGTAGTTAACGAATGTTAACTAATGAACCTTATTGTAAAGTGTTGTAATATTAATATAAATTCTGTCCAGTTGTATTGTGTTACTTTCAGTAAAAGTGTGGTTAATTTATTGTTTTAAATTAAATACAATAAAAATAAAATTAAGTTAAATAAAAAAAAAAAAATCTTACAAAATTACTTTATATTATTTAATAAAATAATAAATAATCATTATAAAAGCATATTCGGTTTCATCAAGAATGTAGTAAATATATGTAAAATGTAAATTTATGTAAAATGTAATTTATTCCTGTGATGATGAATTTTCAGCAGCCATTACTCCAGTCTTCAGTGTCACATGATATGATGAATTTTCAGCAGCCATTACTCCAGTCTTCAGTGTCACATGATCCTTAAGAAATCATTCCAATCCTAGTTTGATGCTTAAGAAACATTTCTTATTATTGCTGAAAATAGTTGTGCTGCTTAATATTTATGTGAAAACAGTGATGCATTTTTCTAGGGATTCTTTTGATGAATAGAAAGTTCAAGCATTTATTTGAAATATAACTGTTTTTTTTGTAACATTATAAATGTCTCAGAAGCCTGTCACTTTTGTTCAGTTTAATGTTTCCCGATCCTTGCTGAACAAAAGTATTTATTTATTTAAAGGGGTCATATGATTTTGCTAAAAGAACATTATTTTGTGTATTTTGGTGGCAATGAAATGTGTTTATGCGGTTTAAGGTTCAAAAAACACATTATTTTCAACATACTGTATATTATTGTTTCCCCTCTATGCCTCGCCCTTCTGAATCACGTCGTATTTTACAAAACTCATCGGTCTGAAAAGCGAGGTGTGCTCTGATTGGCCAGCTATCCAGTGCTTTTGTGATTGCTGAATGCTTTACAGCGTGTTACGGAAAAGTTTTCGAAGGGCACTTAAGTTCGAATAGAACAGACATCTGAAGCCATAAGAGAAACATACAAAATGTGCTGAGCAGTGGTGCGAGTACTGGAGTTGAGAATCAGCTGCTCTAAACTGCTCAAAACTCATATTTGAAATCATCAGTGGCAAATCCTTTACCGATATGTAAACGTACTTATAGACTATGAGTCAGATCAGCCGGCATTGTAGTCTTCTCTCCTAGGATCAGGAAACAGTCCTCCATTAAATGTGCTGCACACATCCTGAATATTTGAGTTAAACTGTTTCTGGAACAGTGTTGGAAATACAACTGAACCACTGATTTCTAGTTGTGTCCTCTTTTGGAAGGCCAAAAAAGTATTTTTGCCTTCACAATGAAACAGCGTCTCCATAACATGGCGCCGGCAGCAACAGCGAGAATCAAAGGTTACGCCTTCTTTCTTTGCATGAACATTTGGTTGGCAAATCTTCCCACATCATGACGTAACCAACTTGTAACAACTCCAAAGAAAAAGGAAAAATTGAAATCGCATCATATGACCTCCTTTAAAAAAAAAAAAAAAAAAAAAAAAACTATTGCCAAATATGTTTAGCTGTAGTGTCACCCAATGTGTGATGTAGCATATAAATAAAGTTCATTATTAGTAAAGCATGTACCCGTTCCTCTTTTTTTTTTTTTAGCAATTTTAGTTATGTCTCAAACATTTTAAAAATATTATAAAAATGGGCTGCATGTGATTATTAAAAAATCTACATGTGATTTTACATTATTTCAATAACTATAACACTTCAGAATCAACCTTTTGTCATTGCATATATCTAACTTATAATTTGAAACATTGTAGGGGCATCTGGAAGAACAGGTTTTTAGGAAAATGCTGTGGTGTTTGTTTTATTTAGTGCTGTGAGAGTAACATAAAAGCCTTGGGGGGCCTATTAACCCTGCAACCATTATTATTTAGATATTCAGCTATGCACTTCAGAAACCCAAAACTAATCAATAATGTAATCAATTATCATTTGACCCATTTTTTGATGCCATTTTATCTAAGTCACCTATATAAAATGCGAACAGTTGCCTAAAGTTCTGTCAGTAGCTATTTATTCACTTACTATAATGGCAACTATGTAACTGCATTCAGTGTTTGAGGCGTTGTCTTTGAAGTTATCACTACTGATGGATTGTGTGTGAGAGAGAGATAGAAACTCTCTTAGCCTCCTGCTCATGTGAGAGTGATTCCCATTTATCTGTTCTCCTCACCATCTAATGCTATTCATAATTCTCTTTCATTTATTTAGCTGATATGAAAGTTACTCTCATCTCTAGGACACACACACACACACACACATACATATACAGACATATTTAATAATTTCACATCTTGTAATCTCTCTGAGAGGGTCTCCCCTAGTGAGCTGGATTATATTTGATTAGAACTTTTCTTTATTTCTTTCAAACCTGTACATGTTTCACTAAGTGGTGTCCTGCTATGATCAGTGAAGTGAGGAAACTGCTTAAACTCTCAGTTTCTTCTCCTTTTTGCCTTGTCAATACATTGGATGGCTCTGGGACCGACTGGGAGTGCCACACCCTCTTCCAACATCCTGACACAGAAAATCACACACATGCTTCTCAAATGCCTCTTGCACAGTTTCTCACACGCACTGCCTGTTTCTTTACCTCTGTGTAATAAATGGATTTCAACCATAATGCATAATAGAAAATGTATTATTAAATTTAGCAACTGTATGTGTAATTGTTTGTTCAAATAATTCTGTCACCCAGCTCAGATGCAGCTCAAATATTTATTTCACACACACACACACACACACACACACACACACACACACACACACACACACACACACACACACACACACACACACACACACACACACACACACACACACACACACACACACACACACACACACACACACACACACACAATAAGTATGTCACCTCATACAATGTGAAAGTTGGTTTGCAGCCAGCAACAATAAACACATGCCTCTTGTTCTTTTTACTATGTGTGTACAAACATCCCACTACCCATTATGGCTGAGCTGCCAAAGAATCTGGTCATATTATTTGGCCTCTATGTATGCTGTCTCTAATGTATTCCTTAATGTATTACACTTGAAAAAGTCTGTTCTGCACTTAAATGTCTGCTCTGTCATCGTGGGGAGACTAGGGATGGTTGAAAGAGTTTATATTGTTTTGTTGAATATCTCTAGTGGAACAAAAATTAAGAAAAACATTCTCAGTACAGGGACGGTTGGCACAGATCGTGGGACTGGTTGGCACCCTCTGTGTTTTAAAAGCTTTAGTTTAAAAATGAAAGTAACAAATATAAAATAAAAGTATAGAAATATTTAATTCAAAGCAAACTAGCATAGCTAAAAAACATATTTGTCTTATATAATTGTTTTTATTATGTATTATATAAATTATTTTTAGAATGGTTTAATATTATTTATTACTGTTTAATTATCATGATTAATTATTGTTAATTAATTATTTACTGTTTATTAATTACATTTATAAAACAACTACTAGTATGTTATTTTAATATGTTTTGCTATAGTATATGGTGAATTATGTATAGTAGAATAGCAACATCTATATATAGTGTGTATATCTATATATAGTGTTCTATCATATATAGTGTATATATATAATTATATATATATATATAGATATATATATATATATATATATATATATATATATATATATATTATATATATATATAGATACAATCAAAAACTGTCCACACTACAAGTGGTGTTTAGTATTTTTTAAAGTCTTCATAATATCAGCAAGTATGGGTCATAGGGGGCAAATATTCCATTTTTCCTTTGTGATATAATTTTTGTAAGAATCCAATTATGTACCAGAAAACTAACTGTAGCCAACCAACCCTGGCCTGCCCTACTTTTCTACTCAATTGAAACTTGATACTGTAGAACTAATATTATTTTCTCCTTTTGTTAATTGCTCCTGCTTGTATTATTCTAATTTTTAAGTCACTTAAGGATAAAAGCATCTGCCACTAAAAACAAGCTTGGCAGGCTCACAATGTCACATCATTTGTCATCATTGCAGCAGTGCTAGCTACATTAGTTACATTCAGCATGCTCTGCAGAAAGCCACTGGCTACTGAAGTTTCCAATTTTTATATATATGTTTTTCCATCCTTTTCTTCATTTTGTTGATAATCTTAGTTTTTTTTTTTCTGTGTGTATGTGTACTGTATGACTATGATTCAGACTTCCATAACACCTGGTTGTTTTGTGATTATCCCATTGTCCTCAAAGGGGGCATTAAATCCTGTTAATTAAAGGTTAAATCAATCAAATGACATTCAGTGGCATCACCAGTGCCATTATATAGCATGTAAGTATGTATATCCCCTCATAGAAACATCCTGGCGTGATAAAACTTCCCTGCACTTGTAAAATACTGTTTCCACAAGTGAGTCGTTCTTGCAAACACACACACACACACACACACACACACCACACACACACACACACACACACACACACACACACACCACAGACACACACACACACACACCACACACACACACACACGCACACAAACTAATGAGATGGAACATAAGGATTTTTTATGATTAGTGTATGATTGACATTTTTGGCAGATGTCAGGGCAGCTGATGTCCTGTCTGACTGCTGGCATTTACTCACACTCATCTGAGAAATGGCAGATTTAGGATGTGTTGTGCTGTACATGTTTACTTCTTAAAGTATACAGAAAAACCTGCACCTGCACTTTGAATATGAAAGGTAAGTTGAGATTCAAAGCTGTCAGGTGGATTTGGTGTGTTTGTGTGTGTGTTTGTGGGAATCAACAGAGGGCAGTGTTTCTTCATGGTGGTTTAGGCTACAAAAATAATTTTCAATTAGATCCCATTTGCAGCTCAATGCATCTTTAGGAGTATGCTTGTAAGTGTGTATCAGTTCAGGGTTATCATATTATATGCTATATTCTCTGATCAAGAGAACATCAAGAGTCTATATTCTTCCATACTTCTACAATCGTTCTTCCTTCCACTATTTATTAAAGGCATGTGATGAGGTCAGCCTATTTTTTTAAGGGCAAGAGTGCTTATCGATTGAAATATTACACCCTTCAATTTCTTCTGCACGTGTGTTGTGGGATATTGCTTTTAGCCTCTTTAAAACCCAGGAACAGATCTGCCACAGATATTTTGCTTAAAAGAACAGCCTTTATTCTATTTTTTTTTTTAAAACCTGCCTATTCCACATATAATTTGACCTTACTGTGGGTAGATGCTTAAAGTCAAACATATTCAGTTTCATAATGTACATTCAGGGGGCTATGAGGGATCTGATCCACTTTTTTTGGGTCTTTTTCAGTTTTTGTCCAGGGGGGCAAGTAAGTTAAATTGCTCATTACAATGAATGTAATGTGAATACAACAGTCATATTTACGTAGGACATTATGGTAGTAGTAGACTATAAAGCTTTGCGCATTTTGTAAGTTTCTAAAATGAAATCATGCATTAAAAATATTACAAAGGATTTGTTTTGTCTGTCTGTCTGGCTGGCTGGCTGGCTGGCTTCCTTCCTTCCTTCCTTGCTTCCTTCCTTCTATTCTTATAGAAATGGTTGGGTAACTGGCATATGGTAATATACCAGAACTTGTAGCTGGAATGAAAACTATGAATATTGTCTTGGGGGACTACAGAGCAATCAATACTTAATTTTATTATTTGAATTATTGCTTATTTTAATAATTTTACAGTATTATTCTATAACCAATTTTGTCATTTATCTCTTTTCTACTGTCTCGGTTAACCTGGGATCCTGCTGGATATTTTTGTAATGACCCTATTTACTGAACAGAAACGGTCACTCAGAGGACAATCCACTACAACATGCGCTTGTAGAAAACGACCTTTGATGGCTACATAAGCCACCTGAAATTGGTCTGCCATGAAATACAAGCTCTCACTTTCACCCTGTATCTCTTTATAATGGGTGGAAAAAAGAAAATTGTCAGAGGGGTTTAAAGAGGGAAAAAGTGTTATTTTCATTACAACAAACAGAGACAGAGCGATGAGAGAGAGAGAGAGACCGAGAACACTGCTGTGGTGTGCAAAGGTGAATCCGTCGTTGAAGATGAAGAGTGTGTGCAAACGGCCTTGAGAGATACGGTCTTTGAAAAACAGCAGCTGAGGTCCTGACATTAGGTATGTGTGTGTGTAGATGTGTGCCGAGTATTGCATTAGAGCAATTGTGTCTGTTGTTTCAACAGAGACAAGCACAAGTAAACTTATTCCACCTTCTGGCTGTGATGTGAGAGTAGAAAAACTGCATTATAAAATAATTGCACATCCCTATCTGACATTCTCCATAGTCAAACATGATAGCAAACATATTGCTCCAACAAAGCCCAACAAGCATTGGAATTTTGGAGGCATTTGTTGAGGCAGTATAATTTAGGCCTTTAAATGCTGTAATGAATCAGTGGAATCTATTTAATTATGGTATGTGTATTCATTTTAACTATTGTAGGACTTCTAACCTTTATGCTAATATGGCTCAGGTTGCCTCTGACCATTATTTTGATGCTTTCCAATGCTAGCGTTTTTGGTTTTAGTTTTCCTTTAGCGTTACTAAAAATAGAGCTTTTTGGAAAATGACCTGGAATCAATGAGATTACGAGGGGAAAATCTTCCAGGGTTGTTCTGGCATTTATTGGGTCTTGTTCAGATTTCAGATACTCAACAAAAAACTATAAGTCACATTGATTTCATACTGAAAGCAGTACGCCCACAAAAATCAGCAGCATAAGGGTTCCAGACCGCCGTGACTAAGGTTTATCGCTCATTTTAGATTTTTAACAGTCAATGCGACCCCACGCTTTTTCCATGGTGGATCTTAAGACATTAGACACGAAACATTGATGTTTCAGCAGTACAGTTGTGTTCACTGTATCATTGGAATTACACTTCTATTAAAACTTACACTTATTACATATACACTGATTACATGTGAGATTGTACGGTACACAAATGTTTCAAAAGTTTGGAATCGAGGAAGATTTTAATGTTTTGAAAGAAGAATTCTTACGCTATCCAATCTGCTGCATATTTATTTTATTTAATGATGTATTTATAATGATATGTAACAGTAATATTGTCACATATTATTGCAATAAAAAAAAAAAAAAAACTCTATTTTCTGAAGTCATTAGATAGACCCTGGGGTTAGGATTTGTATGCTAATATAATAGAAGTAGCCGGTTTATTTGCTCTCAGAGATGTTCTCGTTCACGTTCTGCATACTGAAGTATGATTTAAAAGTCTCTTAAATTCTTGAAAAGTGCTTAATAAGCCGGTTAAAGTGTTTCGGTGAAATGCACTGAAATCTAATATGAATGACGTGTTCTGTACATTGCCATGAGTATCCCCAGGCTCAATATTAATCTTTTAACTTGGGGAGTTATCTTAAAACTACTCCATTCTGTACTTTGATGTCAGTTTTAGTTACATGTGTGGAATTCCATGAGTCTTTCTCGTTTGCTCTCTTGGACCCTGCATGATTGGCGCTTGCAGTCTATTTGGGTTTAAAGTTTATAAAAGGTATCTCCACATTCCTACTGTTTATCTTCCTTGGCTCTATGTTTACATTGTTCCTGAGTCAGAAAAACCTTGTGCTCATAATCTTGAATTTGTCTAGGTTACAAGAATAGAGTATAATATTGTTAGCAAAGTTCACAGTAGCTCTGCTTTGTTTACGTTATGTTTTTGGAAAAAAAAGTGTTATCATTGTATTGTAATTTATACTATTTAGATTTATCAATATCTAGATCTTAATATCTAAATAACTCATATCTCAAAACTACATTTGACTAACATTCTGTTTCGTTCATCTTTAATGAGGTTCTAATTTAGTGCTGGCACGATAACTATCAAACTTAAATCGCAAAGGCGATAAATTGCTATTAGGCAGAAGCTGCGATTGGCCTGCCTTCTTTCAGTGGAAGCACGGTTTCTGTGATCAGCAGTAAAATCTCATCCGCTGGCCAGGAGGGTGCTCCGCAGCACTGGGGGGAAACTCCAAATACGCCCATAAGAAACCCCAGGAACTCCTTCTAGAATCAGTTGTTTGCAGAATAAACAGATAGATTTTAAACTGCTTTTCATTGATTCAATTTTGACTAAAAAAAGACACACAATACGACCTATATGGGTTTAGTCTGAGTTTGTCTTATAATTTTTAATTATAAAAATGTATATGATTAAGCAATGCTAATCGACATAGCCTTTAGCACTGCTTAGAATACTATGAAATTTGTTGGGGAAGTCATGCCTAATGGTAGAGAGTCGGACTCCCATCGAAGGGTTTTTTGAGTTCGAGTCCGGAGGCCGCAGGAAGGGTAGGGGGAGTGCAGTGTACAGTTCTCTCCTCCAGCCTTCAAGTTACCATGACTAGTGCCCTTGAGCAAGATCGACCCCCAACTGCTCCCCGGACCCGCAGCATAAAATGGCCTGCCCACTTCGTTGTGTGTTCACGAATAGTTCAAACAGATCACGAATCTGAGTACTAAATGTCACGTCACTAACTTTACTCACTTTATGTGAGTTTGGAGTAAACACTCAACTGATGTTGAGAACGTTAGTTTTGGAGTCAAAACAGTTATTAATGTGGTATTTTCACATGCTTTCAGATGGAGCAGCATTTACTACACAGAGCCATAGTTTACTGACAAGCTATGCAAAATCACGTTTAGTGTCAGTGAACTACGGCTCTGTGTAGTAAATGCTGCTCCATCTGAAAGCACGTGGTGGAGATGTACTTCTAATCACAGAACCAGCTTTACTGGCAAGATACGCATGACAATCACATTAAATTAATCATGCTGCCCTACTATAATTGCAACCTGTTCATGTCATGTGAGTCTTTGTGTGAGTGTGTCATTCTGTATTTAAGTTCACTTACTTAGAACATTGTGTATCGAACTGTACAATTACTCTAAATTAACAAGTAATTATTTTTCTGTTTTGTGCCTTTGTGTTTGCAAGTTTGTTTCTAATCTTCTTCATGGTAATGTTTGTTTAAGACTCAGATCCTTCTCCTCATCTTTTCATAGCATCTGGCCACACAGCACTGTTGCTATAGCAACCCTGGGAGCTGTAGTCCAAACGTGTTAGACATACACAGACATCACGAATCTCTATCAAATTAATCAGCCTCAAATGTGTTGAAGGGAAGAAGTTTTTTGACTAGTCCAATTTAGCCATAATCCTTCTTCCTCCCCTTTTTTGTGTACTCAGAAACAAACCCTCAAAATTTACAAGAAAGGTAGAAGTAGTTCAATTATTGTAAAGCTTTGCTTCATTCCCTCACCTTTTCTTGGCACTGATCTTAAAAAGTTTATACAAAAAATAATACCTGTATTTAAAACAACCAGAAAGTATTTATCTCGTAATAAAAGGTAAAAATGAAATAAAAATTAACTGTTGATCAAATTTAACATTAACCACATTAAAGAAATAAAGCCAATTGTGAAAGTCATAACTGAGACCTAAATTGCAAAAAACCAAAGCCATTCACTTTTACCTCCTATCATGTTTCTCATCCCACTTTCTGTCTTTGTCAGATCGTTTTGGAGTTTACTGTGGAGTCGCCTGCTTCTGCTGTCTTGTTCCTGGCGTGATTGTTCTGGTTTCCTAGTGTTGTCTTCATGTTTCGTGTCCATTTCTCGTGCTCCACGGAAGACTGGTTGCCCATCTGCGTCCACGTGGCTGCCAGGGAGTAGGACCCCTCGTGCAACTTGCTCCCCGTCTGACCCAGCCGCTACTACTCTTGTGTTTTTCTTAATACAGAGCTGAGATTTTACACTCGCTACTGCATCCCTCCTTTATTTTTCGTGACAGGGCAATCTGACCATCGATGGATTCAGCGAGTGCGGCGAGTTAAGAGTATTCCTGGTCAACAACAAGGAGGCTCGTATGGAACATCAAGAGGATCAAAGGGCGGCTACGGGGCCGCAGTGCAAACCTTGGCAGCGCAGGTGTCCGAAAGCTCACCAATCAACTTCAACAGTTTCATAGTGCCCACTCGCGCAATCCACACTGCCCTGTTCTCCCGCACCCCTCCGAGAGGTGATCGGCAGCATGAGCCTCGTTCACCCTCTCCTCGAAGTGTATGCACCTGTGAGTCAAATTTGTATGAGCGTTTTTGACTAAATGTGCGTTATGTATTCTGTCTTCAGCCACTCACATTCGCCACAGAGCAGTTGAAGGTGGCCGCTGGTTATAACGCTACTGTTCAGCCGTGCTGGCTCAGTGTGAACGGCAGTGTGGAGAATCAAGACCCCTGCTGTGCCTCGTTCCAAGCACTCTCCGAGAGATGAGGTGGGTCCGTCTTCCGCACGGGTGGTTGGGAGTGAGGCGGCTCATCAACTCGCCGTGAAGCCATCGCCAGAGGGACAGACCCGATCTCCGGACTATTCGAGTCGAGTTCCGCCACACCTAGCAGCAGAGTGCAATGGAATCCAGGATGTGCAGTGGCCGGATTATGTTTCCTAGCATGGGTTGGCCGATATCGAATCAGAAGGGGAGATATATACGGGAGCTATCCCACCTACGTCTTATTAACGTCCCTCATCGCATCCTGGCGCGTCGGGTCGACGCACGGCTTTACTAACACTGAAGAGGCGGACACTCATCAGACAGTGGGTTCTTGATTTCCCAGAGCTCCCAGATTCATCAGCATAGTAATGCGGCCGGGGATCCAAGCTGCTAGATTACATGAACCAGTGCATGTTGGTAGACAGCTCGGCTTTCCTGGAGTAGAGAGAGAGGCGGAGGATGAAGGGACTCCTGCCTCGACTGTGGGGGGATCTGGTACATTTTTAAGTGAGCCTTTCTCGTTAATAAGACTCAATTCTTGCAGTAGTACTGAGTGTTGGGCCGTCGTGTGGACTGACTACGTAAGAGAACCCCTCCAACCGGTGGGGGGGAGACACTCTCCTCCATGGTAAGACTAGGGCGAAGATGGGTGGGCAATTCTGCGGAGGTTCCATCAGCAAGTACAAGAAGCTTTCTGAACGTGGGCTTAGTAGGGGGCGGCGTCTTGGACGGGTTTCATGGACCAGGTCACTTTGCGCGGGGGGGGGGGGGACTTGCTCGTTCACCTTCAGATTCCTATTACCATCGGCCCCCCTTTATCACAACGAGTTTCTGTCAGCGCACTAAATGGCCAAGAACTTCCCGGGCCATCTCACTACTAATCCACCAGCAACATCACCGCTCGTGGGGAAACAAAGCGTTCTGGAACCAAACTGAGGAGCTTTGGCACGGGCGGCCGTTGTTATGTCAACGTCTCCCCTGTTCCCGTGGTCCTCGGTCATCCCTGGCTGGTCAGCACAAGTCCCAGTGGTTTATGGTGTCACACTCCTCGCTGCCTGGAGTAATCTGCTATCCTCTTGTCTTGGTCCTGCCTGTTCGTCTGTGCGTCTCTTTCTGTGCTGCAGATGAGCCAGTGAATTTATCAACGTGGGGCCACCAGGAGGAACGGTTTGAACCATGAAAGGGTGGTTTCATAATGTCCCGGCCTGCTTCTCTACCTCCTATGCGTCCCTATGAACTGGTGCTTAGAGTTACGTCACCAGGTGTACAGCTCCGCTAAGGGCACTTATATTCACTTTCCGTCCCGGAAAGGGGGCCACAGAAAAATCATACATTTTCTGATTCTCTAGCATACCGGGTTTATTACGCCTTATCTTGTGCGCCGCGTGGGCGGTTCTTTTTTCGTGGGTAGAATGATGGTCTCTGCGACCTTGGCTGATTACGCGTAGGCTGAATAACATCCACAGTAAAGAAAGTACCTAGTCCTTGTGTGGCGCAATGTGAAAATAAATAAGTGCATAATACGTGGCGCGGTTGTCCGAAGGGGGTTTCGCGAGGGAGCATGCTTATTGCGAGCTGATTTAACGGATGCATATCATTTGGTCCGCATGCAGGGAGGTGATGAGTGGAAGACTGCGTTTTAATCCCCCCATGGGCCATTGTGTTTCGGTATGTTTGTGGGTGTACTGGGTGGGCCGCCTTTCGGGGCTGGTCTCTGTCTCGCCGTGCTCTTGCTTCAGGGCCTAAATCGGCAATGACGGCTGATAGATATGGTTGTCAGTTTTCATTTATGTCACTTGGATTCCGATATCTTGATACTTGTCTTCTTTCTCTCCAGGAGCATGTTCACATTGTCAGACGAGTGCTTTCCAAGGTTGCTAAGAATGGGCCGTTTTGGTTAAGGTGGGAGAAATGTCGCATCTTATCATGCACAGTCGTTGCCGTTCCAAGGGTACCTCATCTCTCATCCAAGGAGTGCGCATGGATCCCGTACAAATCAGCTCGTTTTAGGATTGCCAAGTCAGATTCCCACAAGGCTCGCTACGTGATGTGTTCTGTGTTGTTTTGCCAATTTTTTACTGACATTTTATTCGTAATTTTCAGCCAACTGACCACGCAGCGTACTGGGCAGACGGTTTGACCTCCTCGCCCCGACTTCAGGTTGTCGGGGTGCGCCGCCAGCTGCATTTACCAAACTCAAGAGCCGCTTGTTTCGGCTCCCATGTCTGATTGCCCCGTTAGTCTCACTTCAGTCGTGGGTGAGGTCCGACACATCTAGGTGGTAGGTGGCGGTTCTTTCCTCATGCTCTCCTTCGGATGACAAGATGCATCCGCTGCATGGAGTCACACTCACTCAACATCAACACACCAAAGAAAAAACAAAAAAGTCTAAGATGGGGCATTTTTGATTATTTGGTAATGCCTCTTATGCTGTCACTCCACTGTGTCTTCCAGCACTCGTCACAATGACGTACTGGAGGAGATGTTATGGTTGTAAGTTTAATTTATGCTACATGGATGACATTATTGATATTTTTCTTCTTCTATGCCAGGAGCATGTCAGCATGTCAGGACGAGGCTCAGAGGTTGCTAAGAATGGGATTTTTGTTTAATGGTGCGAGAAATGCGATTTAAGATACTAACTCTGTTCCGTTCCAAGGGTACATCATCTCATCCAAGGGCGTGCGCATGGATCCCGACAAGATCAAGGCCGTTTTAGATTGGCCAAGTCCAGATTCCCACAAGGCCCTACAGAGGTTTCTGGGGTTTGCCAATTTTTACTGACATTTTATTCGTAATTTCAGCCAACTAGCCACGCATCTGACGACGTTGACCTCCTCCCGAACGACGTTCAGGTTGTCTGGTGCAGCCGAAGCTGCATTTAACAAACTCAAGAGCCGCTTTGTTTCGGCTCCCATTCTGATTGCCCCTGATTCCTCACGTCAGTTCGTGGTGGAGGTCGACACATCAGAGGTGGGGGTAGGTGCGGTTCTTTCTCAATGCTCTCCTTCGGATGACAAGATGCATCCCTGCATGTTTTATTCCCATGGTCAGGCTCGGTGGACTCTTTTTTTCGGACACTTTGATTTTTTCCTATAGTACCGCCCGGGGTCTAAGAACATCAAACCCGATGCTTTGTCACGCATTTTTGACCGCTCCGATCGCCCGTCTACTCCCGAGTGCATTTTACCTGAGAAACTCATTGTTTCCACACTCACATGGGAGATCGAGTCGAAGGTCAAATCGGACTTAGAAGGGGTAACGCCTCTGCGCCGGCGGATTACCGAGTCGATTATTTGTGCCTGAGAGATTACGGTCAGACGTTATTCGATGGGGTCAGTGCTCCAAAGTGGCATGTCATCCAGGAGTTAATTGAACCAGTTTTTTGCTAAAGCAACAATTTTGGTGGCCAGGTATGGCTCGCGACATTCGGGATTTTGTTTTGGCCTGTTTGGTTTGTGCATGTGGTAAGACTTCCAATCGACCTCCAGATGGGTTGCTCCAACCGCTGCCAGTCCCTTAGAGACCCTGGTCCCACATTGCGCTCAATTTTGTTACCGCCCTCCCAGGGCAAGATGGTCATTTTGACTGTTGTGGACTGGTTCTCGAAGGCGGCTCATTTTATTCCCTTGCCCAAATTACCTTTTGCTAATGAGCCAATAGCTTTCTTGGGTTGAGTACGCACATAACTTGTTACCAGTGTCTTCCACGGGCTTCTCTCCATTTGAAGCTAGTTTAGGTTACCAGCCACCAATTTTTCCTAGTCTGGAATCCAAAGTCGTGGTCCCTTCCACTCACGCCTTCGTCCAGAGGTGTCGTCACACATGGAATAGAGCCTGTGAGGCTCTGCTTCAGGTGGAGGTGCGCACCAAGGCTCAAGCCGATCGCCACCGGTCTAGGCCTCCCGTCTACGTCGTGGGTCAAAAGGTGTGGCTTTCATCAAGAAATATTGCTCTCCGCTCCGTGTGTAATAAGCTTGCTCCTAAATTCATTGGTCCGTTCCCTGTTGCCAAGATCCTCAGTTCGGTAACAGTCCGCCTCAAACTACCTCCAGCGTACAGGAGGATTCACCCCGTGTTTCATATTTCCAAATTAAAGCCAGTATTTCATTCACATTAATCCACCTGCTCTGGTTACTCCCCCACCGCGACTCGTAGATGGGGAACCAATTTATACAGTAAATTGTATTCTGTTTCGGATTCCAGTACTTGGTGGACTGAAAAGGTTACGTTCCGGAGGAGAGGAGTTGGATGGTATTGGATCATTCCCTTATCGTGACTACACCTGACTAGTAGGCGCCATAGGTGGGGGGGGGTGGGGGGGGGGGGGGGGTTCGCTACTGTCACGGTTTCTTGAATTTGCTGCTCATCCTCCCTCTGTGTGTGTTTGGTTTTGATGGAGGCGTGGCCACTGATTACCACTCAACTGATCACCACCGACCCCTGCAGTCCACTTTTCACCTGCCTCTATCTGTTCGCATCCACGTCCTGTCTTTGTCAATCGTTTTGGAGTTAACTGTAAGTCGTCCTGCTTCTGGCTATCTTGTTCCTGCATGATTGTTCTGGTTCCTGTGTTGTCTTCATGGTCATTCCGTTCCTCGTGCTCCACGGAAGACTGGTTGCCCATCTGCTTCCCTGTGCTGCCAGGAGAGGACCCTTGTGCCCTTGCTCCCGCCTGACCCACCGCTACTACTCTTATTGTTTTCTTAATAAAGAACTGAGATTTACCCTCACTATTGAATCCTCCTTTATTTTCCTGACAGTAAGATTTAAAACAACAGTGTGAGATATAAGTCAGTTTGCAACATAAAGTCACAGTTACAAGATTTAAAGTCTCAAGATAAAAACTCAGTAAACAAGTAAACAGTTGCATTAATGATATATAAACAATATCACATGAGTAAATGTGAGATATGGCTGTCCATCAGCATGGCTATGATTTGGCCGTAGGTAATCACAGCGTGCTGATATAAAGCCACATTGCACGGCTACAAGTGTGATAATGCATTTATACAACAGACCGATGGAACGAGTGTTTAAATACATAAAACAACAACAGAGTATCTTTGAAAACACTACTTCCTTGCGCCACAGATTCAGATCTCAAGTTGACAGTTTAACAGCTGACCCCAAGGCCTCCGTTACTAATTCAAAAACGTCACCTTAGAACTAGTAACAAAGGAACGTTGCGTTGCTTCACTGAAAACTTATTGTATTACAGTATTAAAAGCTCACTGTTTTATGTAGAGTATTATGAGAGAAAGAGAAGGACTGAACAAGTGTGATTACCTTCATCTGAAACAGCATTCATTCTTCAGCTCAATCTCATATTCACAATAAAACATTAGTTTGAATGTCCGCTGAGGAAAGCAATGTCTTTGTCGTATCCTTTCATCTGTTAAGGGTGAGTTCTAATGACATCGCTGCTCAGTGCATTTGTTGGCTGTGTCTTACAAGCTGTTGACGAAAGTAAAAATAACTTCCTTGTTTACCACCCTGTTTCACTCTCTTTCCAAAAGTCTCTTGTTTTGTGGCGGAACAATGTAACTAAAATCATCATCACAAACACATACACCGTTTCCCAATATTAAAGACTATTATTAATACTAATACTACTATTATTCATATAAAAATAATAATAATAATAATAATAAACAACAGCCATCTTAGTTGCTAGGCAATTCAGTCAAAAGTACTGTACAAAGGCAGCACTCTGACATACAGCATTGAAGTTACACAAAATATAACATGAGATATTGCCCTAAGCCAAAGCGATTTGCTCTGGAACAAATAATAGATTAATGTGTGATTAATGTATGCATGTCACATCACCGTCAGCTGGAGTGGCTGCAGCTCCGCCCACTAAGTGGTAAAGACTGAATGGCAGCATTACTGGTTTTCAATGTGAATGATGCACAGAACACACAAACACATCCAAATGAGAAAGAAAGCTTTTGCAATTTACTGTACAAAGAGAGCTGATAAGCATATTTTTTCTGAGGTATATTTTTCCAGACTGCCGAAAGCTACAGAAAAGAGAAGCAATGAATCGCTGCAATCACAGAAACAAATAGCTGTCTGTGGCCTGGTGTAAAATTTCAATTTCTTCTGTCTTGTCTCGCAGCATTGTTCCAGAGACTGTGGTGTGACTGTGCTAGGTAGTGAATTGCTATATCTTTATCCACATCCCTCATAAACTATGCAGTATCCTATAACGCCCTGTGGACAGTGTCTTCTTATTATGTTAAAAAAAATTTTTGAACACAATCACCAAAGAACCTCCTCTTCACACATTGGCATACTTACATTATAGAATTTAAAGGGGGGAAATATACATTATACTGAAATAAAAATCACATTTTTCTACCCCTTTCTTTTTCTTATCCTCCCCTCGTATCAATCGATTACACATACACACATGGCGGACATACAATTAACTAAATAAATAGCCAATTATATTAGCCCGGCCCATAGCCCACATAATAGCCGCAGGCCACGCATCCCACCCAAGCCCCCTTTTACATTCAATAATAACTTCTTTTGAAAAAACCCATATCCCCATTCCTTGCCAGTTTAACAGCTCTAAATTTTCTCCTATAATGACTGATTGGGTGTAAGAGAACACCTGACACAAGAGATCAGAGACCTATTCCTCAACCAGGAATCACTCCCTACCCTTTCAGATTTTCCCAGCTCCCATGTTGGTGATTCTTACTCCTTCAGTTCACCGCCCTCCTTAATTTTTTTCGTAGGGTTCAGGTCAGAGGCCTGGAGATGGCATATAGCAGAAGCTTGGTTTTGAAGTCTCAGTGACCCATTGTCTGGTAAATTGTTTGTGAGGTTTGTGTTTTGGGTTATTGGTAACGGTTGGAGATCCAAACAGTGGCCACATTATCATATTTCGTTAACAGAGTCCAGTCACTTACTGATTTTTATCTGTTGGTATTTTTGATAGAAATCCATAATGCCCATGTACTAAACCAAGACGTCCAGGACCTCCAGCAGAAATAAGGCCCACAACATCAAAAATACAGCAGTAATATTTCATGTCATTGTACACATGGGTACTTTTTATCTCTTGTTCACCAAACCCACTTGAGGTGTTTGCTGCTAAAAGCCTCATTTCTAGTTTCATTCTGATCATAGAAGCCAGTCCCATTTGAAGTTCCAGTCATGTCTGATAACTGAATATGCTGGAGATTGTTTTTGGATGATTCTTGAAACCCTCCCAAACAACATGTGGTGATGTAGGTGCTGTTTGACAATTTGATTGGAAATTCTTAATTATTGCCCTGATGGTGGAAATGGGAAATTTTACTGCTCTAGCTCTTTTCTTAAAGCCACTTCACTAATTTGTGAAGCTCAATTATCTTTTGCTGCACATCAGAAATATATTCTTTGGCTCCCTTTCAGTCGGTCATTCTCGACGTCACGTCGGTGACCGACTAATTGGGATATTGCTTCGATAGACAAATCTACTTTGAGTGTAAACTAAACGAGCCAATGCACATTGGCATGCAATTATTGCATCCAGCTGTCACTAATCACAGCATGAGTATAATAAGGCAGCAGGTGCAATTCATAACAGCTTTTCGCTTCGGAGCCGAGCATTAGTATCGTTCTGCTCAACTGTGTCTGCTGCGCACTATGAGTTCAGCACGCTCTCGGAAGCTTTGTGTGTTGGCGAGACGGCGCTTCAGCGGTGGTCATTTCCGAGTCGAATGGGTTGCGCACTTCAGGCTGCACTACCCCCCGTCGTGTTGCAATCACCAAATTCCCCTGTCACCTCAGCACTAAAAGAGCATTTCCTAAAGAGCAAATTTCTCTTAAAGAGTTTCACAGGTGCGTCTTTATAAAGATGACAGATCGTCCTTATAAGGATGCCATTTCACCCGTGCGTTTCTGGGTGCGGTCATTACCTGGCAATGGGTGATAGTCACGATTGCTGTCTCACATGCTTGGGCATAAAGCACGCTGAAGTGGCCTTCGTGGATGAGCCATGTTCCCACTGCGGGAAGATGACCATCTTGGAGCTGCGAACCAGTCTCCGCTACCTTCAGGGGGGCGGAGTCCCGTTTACCCTGCCGCGATCTGGGGGTCGTTTTGGGGTGGTTTGAGGATCACAGTGGTGGCAAATCCCGCAGGGAACCAACCCTGGGGGACCATCACTCCTCTTGCACCTCCAATCCAGTGGAGCAACTCCACGGAACGCGTTGGGCCCTCTTCAAAGAGCGTACCAGCAGTATCCAGTTCACCTCCTCCCCACCCCCGACCAGATGTCGATCTCAACATCGCTGAGCTGGAGCTGTCCGATGAAGATTCGGCCGCACTTTCCGCTCCTCCGAGATGGTGGCAGGCCTCGAATTGGACCGAGATGACAGTTATAAGCTTCCCGGCCCCCGAGAGGTTAGGGGATGATTAAGTTTCTCAAGGAGGCTCGCGACTGGTTCTCAGCACCCCACCCCCGGGTGCCTTTCTTCCCGAAGTGCATGACGAAGCTCACTAAGTTGTAAATTGCACCTTTTAGGTGCCAGAAACCGGATGGTGGGTTCCTCCCCTCCTCGCCACCACCCCGACATCGGTGCAGGAAGGGGTATTCGTGATCCCCCAGTGAAGCAGGCAGTAGCGCATGCACTTGTGCCCTAAGTTTGCCTCCGCCTCAAGTGGGAGACCCGGGTGCTTCCTTCCCGGCCTGTAGGCATTCGCTCTGTCTAATCGGGCACTGCCTATACGGCTACTGACCTTAAGCGCCCGAAAAGCCACGGCTAGCCACCGTGGAGTCTTCTGGGCGAGCGAGGCCACACTTCATAGGCCCAGGAGCACCATCTCCAGCTGCGGCCTGGGAGTCTGATTGAAATGAGGGGCGCTGACAAAGATTGATTCAGCAATGCCCCTGTGTCCCCAGACCGGCCTCTTTCGGGACGACACGGCGGGGAACATGGCCCAGCAGTTCTCGGCTACACGAAAGAAAGGCGAGCTGACTGAGGCAGTCCAGCCTTCTGCCTGGCTGCAGCAGCTGCTGCCTCCACCCATCCATAGCGCCGCGCAGCTCTCAGCCTTCATAGCTGTCGAGGGTGGCTCCCTGCATCCACCCCCGCTCCCGCGCCACATCCGCAGCAGTCTCAAGTTAGTGGCACCATATAGCTGGGCGTGGGCAGGCTGCCCCACCCGTCCTGGCCCCCGCCAAACTAGTGGTGAGCGGAAGAGCAAGAGGACCCGGGACGGGCGACCCAGAGAGAGGTAGCTTTCTGGGGGATGTTAAAAAAGCACCTCTCCCTCCCCTGGAGGAGGGCCGGGTGGAGAATCTGGGAATGCCAGATGGCAGCAGCGGGAGGTTATATATCGTCAACAGGAGGGCACGGAGAGTTGCGGACGGCCAAGCACCGGACCTTACTCATCCTCCTCCTTTGCCAGATGGCAGCATCGGACAGTTTGAGAGCGTCAACAAAGGCCCCACTCAGATGAGCCCTGCACCCCACACTCGCACCACACTCCGGCCTGCTCACAAGCCGCCCGCGTTGGGTACGGCTGTGGTTCCGCTGGTCCCGCTTGTGCGGTTTCTAAGTGCCTGGTCAGCGCTACCCAGCCCGTCTCGCTGGCTTCTGTTCACCCGGCGTCCCCCCAAGTTCAGTATCCGCTTCACTACAATGAAAGCGTCCGATGCCCCTGTTCTGCGGGAAGAGATCACAGTCCTACTGGTGAAGGATGCGATAGAGCCGGTCCCTCCAGCCGATATGAGGACCGGGTTTTACAGCCCTTACTTCATTGTACCCGAAAAAGGCGGTGGCACCTCTGCCTGTTGGGCCTTCAGGTCAACTGGGAAAAGAGCAAACTCTCGCCGATGCAGAGGATCTCTTTTCTCGGTATGGAGTTGGATTCGGTCGAACAGACAGCACGCCTCACAGAGGAATGTGCGCGGTCAGTGCTAGCCTGCTTGAATACATTCAAGGGCAGGACAGCGGTCCCACTGAAAATTTTTCAGAGGCTCCTGGGGCATATGGCGGCAGCAGCGGCACTTACACCGCTCGGCCTGTTACAAATGAGACCGCTTTAGCACTGGTTTTATGGCCGAGTCCCGAGGTGGCCGTGGAAGCGCGGCACTCACTGGGTCCAGGTTACACCGGCCTGTCGCCAAACCCTCACCCTGTGGTCAGATCTTGCGAAGAAGAAACATTTTTTTTAAACGAAAATAAAAACCTAACGTTGGTCTCAATTTCATTACGACTATAGATATGAGAACTGTAATTCAGCTTATCATCGAGCCAGATACCAAGATATTTGTAAGATGCAACCCTTTCAATCTGTGTACCATTTAATGTTTGAATCATAAAATTATTTAGTGATAATCTGAAGTCTGAAATAAATTAAAAGCATTCTGTAAAGAATCCATTGCTACTTTTAAAGAGGGAGCCATTAGGTACAGTCTGGCCAAAATTTAGAAGTACAAAATATTGGGAAATTGCGAAAAGTTGCGCTTAGTTTTTAAATAGCAATTTGCATATACTTCCAGAACAGACGCTTATGAAGATTGATCAGATGAATGAATAGTCCTTCTTTGCATGAAAATTAACTTAATCCCAAAAAACCCCTTCCACTGCATTTCATTGCTGTCATTAAAGGACCTGCTGCAGATCATTTCAGTAATCATCTTGTTAACTCGGTGAGGAATGTTGACGAGCCACAAGGTGGAGATCATTATGTCGGCGGATTGGTGTAGAATGGCCAGATGACATGTTAAAACGGCAGGGTGATGTTGAAATCATTGGTATTCCATTGTTACCATGGTGACCTGCAAAGAAATCGTGCAAGCCATCATTGCGTTGATAAAATGGCTTCACAGCAAGGATATGTGGTACTAAGATTGCACCTAATCAACAATTTATGGTTCCTCAAGAACCTTCAAGGAAAGAGGTTCAATTCTTGTAAAAGAAAGCTTCAGGGGTCCCCAAGCAGTGCAGCAAAGCGCCAGGATCGTCTCCTAAAGAGGATCAGCTGCGGGATCGGAGTGCACCGTGCAGAAGCTTGCTCAGGAATGGCAGAGGCAGGGGTGAGCGCATCTGCCACGCCAGTTGGGCGAAGACTTTGGAGATGGCCGAGCCTGGTGTCAGAAGGGCAAGCAAAGAAGCCACTTATCTCAAAAAAAACATCAGGTGAAGATTGATCTTCTGCAGAAAGTATAGTGAATGCGGACCCTGTGATGGTGACTGGGCAAAGTCATATTCTCAGAGAAGCCCCCTTTCCGATTGTTGGGGGCATCGGAGAAAAGGCTTGTCGGAGACGGAAAAGGTGAGCGCTACCATCAGCCTATGTCAGGCACAACAGGAAAAGCATCCGACCACCATTCATGGTGGAGGTGTGCGTATAATCCAAGGCAGTGGCTCACTCACAATCTGCCCCAAAAACCCCACAAACCATGAAAAAGAATATGTACCAAAAACACGCTCCCACACACAGCAAGACTTGCTACTTCCAGCCAGCACCACCCATACACAAACCACGATTGGTTGAAGAACCAATGCCATTGTCTACACCGCACGACTGGCGAACACAACCGATCGGCCATAATGGCAAAAGTGATAACTAAAAATGTGCGAGTGGCTCGGGGCCCGGAATGTGGAAATTTTGGGTCCATGGCCTGGGAAATCCCCAGGGAGGGCTTAATCCCATTGAGGAGCTTTGTGGTCAATCCTCAAGATCTTGGTGGACAAAACAAAAAAAAAACCCAACTAATTCTCAAACCAAAGAGCTCAAGAACAGTTATTGTGAAAGAGGGGTGGCTATCAGTCAGGATTATGGCCCAGAAGTTGATGAGAGCTATGCCCAGTCGAATGCAGAGGTCTGACAAAAGACATTTGGGCCCAACACTGCAAAAATACGGACTCTTGCATAAATGTCATGTAATTACGATTAAAAGCCTTTGAAAGTTGAAGGGATTGTAATATATTCAGTACATCACAGAAACAACTTGAACCAGATATCCAACAGTATATCAACAAAACATTTTAAAACTAAAAACAAAAAAACTCTAAAAAATACATGAAACAACTCCTAAAACTAGTATCATCTGCATAAAAAGTGTACATTTGCTGGAGTCAACTCCTTTACCAAGTTTCATTTTATATAGATAGAAAATAAAATAAAAATATGATATTTCTAACATTGATATAAATGATCACCAGGGTTTAGACCAACTATTTGTTTTACTTGCATTTTTGCAGCTTCTCTATTAAATCTATTCACGCAGCTAACTCTTTTGCCACTCAGTCCAGCTGAGCGGGCATGTCCCGGCGGGAAAGTGACGTCAATGCATACCATCTATAGAGACATCAGAGTCAGCGGCAAATTCCTGAATGGTCACTGACGCCCTGGAGCTCACATCTCTGACAATGCGGAAGCAAATTTTCAAATATACAATATCTTTATTAACAAACCACATTTTTGAAGTCTAAACAAGTACATTTGATCTCATAAATCATTATATCACCAAATTATCAAGAAATGAGTGTGGATTTTTACATCATTAGAAGTGTCAAAAATAGGAAAAGGATAGCATGCTGGTATAGAAACCCAAATAATGACAGATTTTTATTTTTGGATGAACTTTTATTTAAACAAACACTATATATATTTAAGTATCAAAGGTTAAGACTGCTGCTTCAAAATGACAACATTGGCTGTAATTGTTCAAAGTGAAGTTTTTCTAGTGCTTCACTCCCCTGTTTCCATTCTCTGATATAAGGCACATAGTCATGCTCCCCTCTTTAGAGCTGCTCTCTGGAAGAATAGATTAATCCTCTGTAATTGGTTGTAAAATAAGCTGAAATTGTCCTGTGCCTCGAAGAGAGAGGCAAGAGATAGAGAGAATGAGCGTAATATTTATCACAAGGGACTATTAGTTTACACACAAGAGCAGTTTAGTGTAATTAAACAATGATTTTTCTAGTCCTTTTAATGTCTCTTTTGTGTGTCCATTTCTCTTTCTCTCCCTCACTAAAACCTTCTTTTCTCCTTTTTTCTCTCTGCACTCCCTACTTGCCTCCCTCCTGCCTTGCTCACTCTGTCTTTTTCCCCCGTACTGCTATTAGAACAACACTAATTGAGAGATTTTCTGCACCGAATCCGAGATTTCATTATTCATTTCTTTTAATAATAAGTGCCGTTCGAGCCCCCCGTGTTCCCCATTCATAAAGAATTTCTCAGTCAGGGGGCTCATCTGAAGGAGCTCTGCCCACAGATTTAAGTCATCTCGCTGTCTCTCCAGACAGACCGAAATATGACATTATCATGTCTTCAATATATACCGTTATTTTATGTGGAAATGTGTGATATGTGAATTTAATGAACAGTGCTGCTATTTTGGCACTGCAATCTGTATAACTTGTGTTTCAGAAAACAAAGGGTTTTCCCCACCACCTGTGAAATATTTCAAAGCTTAATGGCATGAGAGAGTAGCCTACCGTTCCTTTCCAGAGCTGTGCTAATAAAAAAAAAAAACGAAATATACTAATGATAATACAGCACATCAAACCAAGCCCATGGCAAGGACAAGGGTTGCTATGGCACCAGAGATGAGCAAGAGGAATGTGTTGATCAAAAAAGTTTGAATGCTACTAGAACTTTGGTTGGGGCTCTAAATGCCAATTGTTCTAGGAAGCGATATTTTTGACTCAGAGAACTGGTGTTGTGTGTGAATTCTCCTGAGAGCATGACTACAGCATTAAAAAACTAATCTTATTTCTGTTTCTTTCCAAAGACAGCCTTGGTAAGCTTGACAAGATTACCAAGGCATGACCCAAAGATCTGAATGCCAATGACTTATGACCTGTAGATATGAACAGAAATGGACACAGACAGCCCCTAAAATACTTTTTTTTTTTTTTTTTGCTGTCATTGCTCATTCTGCGATGAACTTGGCCTTCGGCTATATTCCTAGATTTCTTTAAATATTTCTGAGCAGTATTTTTCTCCTCATATAAACTGTAAATAAAATAAGGTTGATCACTGGGCTGGCAGTAAAGATTGCAAAGGCTGTCAGTTGATTAAAAACTAAATTGTTTTAATGTTTAATCACAAAATATCATATAGCAGCATGACTTCAAAAATAAACCTGTAAAATGTACAGTTTATTTCGTTAAGTAATATACTATTAAAATTCCATCTAAAATAGTAAAATCTGTAACACTTTAGTTTAGGGGCCAGTTCTCACTATTATTTGTTTATAGTAGTAGTATACTGGTTGTTTATTAGTGCTAACAAAGCACATATTAATGGCTTATTCTGCAGGAGCATATTTTAGATCCCTTAATCCTACTCCACACCTAAACTTAACAACTACCTTACTAATAATAAGCAGCAAATTAGTAGTTTATTGAGGCAAAAGTCATATTAATAGTTAGTTAATAGTGAGAATTGGTCCCTAAACTAAAGTCTGGCAATAAAATCTACCTGTATTATAATAATCACTGTATTACTACAGGTGGTAAAAGAGAGTTCATTACAAGTAGCCTTTCAACAAGCTGAGGTAAATACTAAAATATATAAAAAAAAAAAAAAAAAATTTTTTTTAAAAAGTGACGTGACATACAGCCAAGTATGGTAACCCATACTCGGAAGTCGTGCTCTGCTTTTAACCCATCCAAAGTGCACACACACAGTAGTGAACACACACATACCGTGAACACACACCCGGAGCAGTTGGCAGCCATTTATGCTGCGGCGCCCGGAGAGCAGTTGGGGGTTCGGTGCCTTGCTCAAGGGCACCTCAGTCATGGTATTGAGGGTGGAGAGAGTGCTGTACATTGTTTTAATGTTTAATCACAAAATATCATATAGCAGCATGACTGCAAAAATAAACCTGTCAAAAAAGATGAAAAAAATACTGAAATAATGAATAAAAAGTTTAACTACAAAACCAAGAAAATAAACAAGAAATATAAGTTAAACTAAATACCATCAAATGTGCCATGTAGGGTATTTCTGTTTAAATTATAAGTCAACTGTTTATTTTATTCTATACTCTACAGTGTTATACTGTAAAATTACATAAAATGCCCCCTTACATCTATTACAGTTTGTCAACCTAATATATAGTAAGGAAACTAGCTGTTAACCGCTTAACAGATTTTTTTTTTACTGTAGCATTTTTACAGTCTTGTACAGTTAAAATTACAAACATTTTTACAGTGTGTAAGAAAAAGCCCCACGTGAAGATGTTAATAAAAAATACATTGTGCAGACTCAGAATCAAACATTTGGAATGACAGTGGCTTTAGAAGTCAATATATTGATTATGTTCCACCATAAAGCACAAACCATTACAGGCCTGGTGGCAGTCATCAGCAATCCATTTCCCTACAATCAAGTTTCTCAATCTAAGGTACACTTAGTGCCTCGCTCTTTCAATCAGATTTGTGTATTTAAAATGTTTAAATAACTGCACATTATTAACATGTTACATTTTATTTCAAATACAAATGTTCTGGGATCCACAAGCTGTCCACTAAAAAAACAGCAGATTATATGGCATTGGGAACACTGGCCTGTGGCAGCTGTGACATGACTAAATGAGCAGATCAATCCATTTCTATCTTATTCATTTATTTTAAAGCACTACCGTCATCTCACAAAATGAATAACAGTGTTTTCAGTTAACTGCAGTTCCTTTTGTCTCTCATTTTAAAGTATCTGCTCAGCCCATCTCGAAGTCCACACATAATATGGTGACCTCTCCCACTGAACTCTGTTTACTGCTGACTGAGTGGGGCTTGCTGTGGCCCACAAATCCAGCTTCTGCTGGGGACAACAAAGTTCTGCATTGTCAAGCAACAAATGCTGACTGGAAAAGCTTCTCTTCCTTAAAGGCAATGTGTGCTGTGAACAGACACAGACTCACTAAACTGTGAGAAAATAGATGAGACAGTAATGCTTACAAGAAGCACTACAAGAATGAAACAATAAAAAACAGTAGCAGGTGTGATTTTAGACCTGCTTGTGTCATATAGACACAGGATGGGAGGAAGTTAGATTTCAATGCAGGGGCACAACAGAAATATTGTGGCATTGCTCTCCAATAAGTTACAGTTTGTAAAGAGCTGAGAATATGGCATTTAAGCAAAACTGCCAAACAAACTGTCTGTTATCCCCAATGAAGCACTTCAGAAAAAAAACTGCACTGTCCTGTAAATGCCATGGCTGTCTTGCTGAAAACACGTTTTCAAAATGAACATTCTAATTGCAGCAAAGCTCCCGCTGATACTGCGTGACAAAAAGGAGAGTAAAGGGATGCAAAAATCAGCTGAGAAATTTTATATATACAAAAAAAAAAAAATGTCTCTATCTTACCTTGCCTATTAACTTCCTATGTGTTGAGGTGGGTCTGTTTTGGGGGTTTGGGTGTTTTGCTTTTTCATATACTTTTGTGTTGTGGAGCCTGGACAGTTCCGCTGGTCACCGTATTCAGTGTGTGAAATATCCTACCTAACCCTAACTTCTTTGTATTTGACAGATGACAAAATGTTTTTGACAAACCAGCATGGAAGTGGGACGAATATTGTGACAGAATTTTAATTTTGGGTTAACCATCATGCTATTATAAATATTTTCTTCTCCGTTTATAGAAGTCATTATTATATATTAGAATCAAAGAAAACTAGGCCAACTATTAAAATCCGCATTGACAAAGGTACACCAGCTGGAAAGTACCATTTCCTGCATTAATCCTTCTGCAGTAAACAGGGTATCTATACAACATCTCAACTGTTAACTGCAACTTGAAATGCCAAGTCTTCTTCTTGGCCTCAGGTAATTGATTGGAATAATCTTAAGGTTTGTGTGCATGGATCAAAAAGTATTGACGGGTGGCAGCATTGAAAAAGTCCATCAACGGTTGGTTTTATTGTAGTGTTATTTACTGTGTTCTGGAGTTGTCAATATACGGGTCAAATGGAAAATGTTAGCGTGACCTTACGGCCAAAGTGGCCTAACATGGTATAGATGCACGTTGATGTGCCAAAGAAGGTCTCTAATTTCTAATATATGAAACAAAAAATTAGACGGGAAGCAAGGGTGGAATGCAAAGAGTGAGAGAGAGAGTGCATGGCATGAGACATGATTTGTGCATACGGAACATAATTATGACCATGAGTATGATCCCCATGTGTACTGGTGTTCTCAGAATTTATACACATAAACACAAGGGGTGCCCCCCCCCCACACACACACACACTAACTCACAGACGCTCGTCACTGAATATGTGTTAATTGTATGACTATTATTAATCCCTTTCTCTTATCTGCAGGAGAGGGTGTAAGCTTATTCATTAATTTATAAGTGTAAAGGAGATGCAGCAGAATGCGTGACCATAATATAGCTTTGATAATACTATGGCTCTAATAAAGGAGAACATTAATAAAAACAAGTTGTATGTAAAACACACTTTATTATTCACAATATAGTGATAAAATTCACATTGTCAGTGTGAATGTGTTAATTATATGCTTATGCTTTTACCCGTATAGGGAATTTGTTTTTGTTTAGTGGTCTAGAAGAGAAGCGGATTAAGCACTGAAACATGGGGCACCCCAGCAATGGACGAGGGGTTTGGAGTGTTGGAGAAAAATTGCTTTCAAAAGTGAGAGTGGATAGTGTCTAGAGAACAGGGTGTAGGACATTTGGAGAGAAGACTTCAGTGTCTGCATGGGATTAATAAAAGAGGAAAATAGAGGCCTGAATTTGGGTGGTTGGGGCTTGAAAATCATTGATGGTGACCACTATCGTGAAAGAGTCATAAATGGTCAGGAAAAAGTGTGGTTGGAAAGTTGGGGAGGGAGGGGCAGAGGGAGAAAGAGAGGTGAATGTTGTCTGTGGGTCTCTGTCTGAAAGCTGTGGTCTTGTTATGTGCTAAGTAGGGACACTGGCATCGAAACACTAGAGAAGAAACGAGGAGGAAAAGAGATTGATATTTTGCTCAGAAAGTCAGCCTACTCTGTACGACATATTGCCATTTAAGTCAGCGAAGCCCTGAGCTTAAATCTGTATGAGCCTTGAAGAGTCTCAGAGAGCCCAGGATGCCTGAAGAGGGTCACAGATGTTTCCCTGGACGATAGAGTGAAACCTGATTTCTTAGCCTTATGCTTTAGAATTAAGACCAAGTCAGAGGCGTGAAGCCTGGATCCAGGCTGCTTGAGACTATCTCTTTCAATGTTCTAGGGATCTCCAAACCTTGCTACTGCGGAGGCTACCGTCCTGCAGACTTTCATACCAAACCCACTCTATCACACCGGTCTGTAAGTATTAAGTTACCTTGATTAGGTGGTTCAGGAGTGTTTGAGTTGGGGTGAGAGCTGGGGAAATCTTTAGAGGGCGGGAGGTAGCTCCGAAGGAGCAGGGGTTGGGAGATCTCTACTAAATCATTGAATGAACAAATTCTTTCTCCCATCAATTTTTTCTACAGCAATCGCAAAAAGGGAAATCATCATTATCTTTGCTCGCATAGACCTTTTAAAAGTCTTTTACGGCCGCTTACCATCCATACTTTCCCACTAAATTGAATCCACATTCATTTTATCCCTTCTAATCAACACAGCGGGATTACAACATTTCAAAGCTTCACAAAGGCCAAAGAGAGACTTGAGAAAGGCGTCTTGTATACAAGATTGACCGAGTGGACAACAGTTCTTTTTATGATGTTTATTGGCTTCATTTCTATAAAGTGCTGATCATATATCTTGGCCATTAAAGCAGGGATTGAATTAATTGTAACCTTGAATTCCTAATGGGACAATGACCCTCTGCAGGTGATTTTTATATGTTGGTAACCTTGTTTAGTCTATGAAGTAGTGCATTCACAACCATGTCGCTAATCAAGCTATACAATTCAAAAATCAGCCTGTGTGCGGTGTGGGGGTAATAAGGCATCCGATTCACAAAGTTAAGGCTTAGAAAAGTTAAGGAGAAAAGAGAAAAGAAGCTCGAATGGATAATTTAAATTAGATGCCTGTTTTTAAATCACAGGTTTACTCAATAAAAGCAATCTAGAACTATGCCAACATACTGAATTACAATGGTACAATAATTTTCTGTCCAGGTGTAAGATTATATAGAATCTATTATACCAATAAAATATATCTTTTTGAGCAATGTTTAAATGTGATCTTCCTCTCGCATTTAAACATCCATGCAAGGTTTTTACTGAAAAACTATAAAGATTTCTAGTTAGTTATTTATTAGCTTTTATTTTTTTCTGGTAGTTCAGGATTAAAAATTGTAGCACTGATTACGGTAAGATTTAAAAACCGTCAGTCCGTCATTTTAGACAGTCAAACCATTTATCGTGTGTGTAGGGTACCCAAATATGGAAACAGGAAAGAAGGTTTGTACCAATTTTATCTGGCTCCCTTAAAGCCCTGTGTTTGCCCACTAGTGTGTGTGTGTGTGTGTGTGTGTGCGTGTGTGAGAGAGTTTTAAAGGTAATCTGTCTCTGTCCTTGTCTGGGATTTGAGCTGAAGATTAGGAAATATCAAGATGAAGATGTCAAAGACCCTAGGGGAAAGACAAACCCCTTTCACCTGCCAATAACACACACTCGCACAGTCCTAGCATTACCACACACACATACTCCTGTGAAAATGGCCATCCACTAGGGTTTTGAGGGCTGTTTCGTCCTACACAGGCAGTCAAGGTGAAGTTGGAGGGGGGAAAAAACCCCAGCAAGATTTCCGAAGTCAAGCGCTGACAGAAATTAATATGTAAAGCCATCATACATTCACTCCTGTCTGTAAAATTGATGGGATGTTATAAAAAGGCACCACAGTATGATGTACTGGATCCCACAGGGGTAGAATAACCACAAGTTTTTTTGTTCCTAAAGTTGGCTGCTTGTCTTAAGCTAAACGAGGCTCATCTTAGAAGGGAGATAGTTAGGCGAAGAACGACAAGACTGGAGAATGAGTAAAAAAAAAAAGAAAGAAGACGAAACAGAGAGAAGAAGGAAATTATGTCAACCGGTGAATTTAAAAGGAATGATGATATGAAATTGAGTACGAGGTTGCGAGAAATAAGAGGAGGTGGATTGTCACGAGGCAACACTCAAACCTTTCTGGTCGCAATCGAGCGAAGAAAGGGAGCGCCAGTTGATTAGGAGCACTGAAATGAATCGTAAGAACCTCCGAACGAGTGCTTGTGCCGCAGCTACGAACCATAAGTATGTGCAGATCTGCTTAGACCAGAGAGTCACTGGAAAGAAAGAAAACCGGTCGGACCGTAAATAGGCACGGTTGAGCGATTCTGCTGCATAGTCACTATTTTCCAAGGTCGAAGACGGTTCTTATCTTAAAGAACAGTGAACAGCAGGAAAGCGGGACCGGAGGCGGCAG
>NC_056597.1:13682910-13682983 GCF_018340385.1 Cyprinus carpio
TCTGCTTACCATTCTGCTTTGAATACTGCACGTAAGAGCTACTATTCAAGCATCATTGGTAACTGCAGAATTT
>NC_056597.1:13683945-13757865 GCF_018340385.1 Cyprinus carpio
ACATTTCAAAACAGCTTCACAACGGCCAAAGAGAACTTGGAAAGCTCTTGTAGATAAGATTGATCATAGAGGCATATTTCTTTTATGATTTTCTTGGTCCATTCTATAATGTTGCGTACAATATCTTTTCCATTAAACGTGATTGAATTTTTTAAACTTGACCAACTGGACATGACCCTATGCAGGCTGATTTTTATATTTGTCTAACCTTTTTATTCTATAAGAGTGCATTCACAACACATTCTCCCCTTCTCAAGCTATACATCAAATCGCCTTGTGTGCGTGGGGTTACTCTGCATCCTTCACAAGAAAGTTAAGCTTTAATCACAGGTTTACTCTAAAAAATGCAATCAAAATAGCAATCATATATTAATTGTCATCTGTCCTATTATAATTCTCCATGTCTGTCCGTTAGTCACACATATATCCTATATATTGCACATATATGATTATATATCCGACGTAAACCTATTCACCGCCTTTGAGACTGTTTAATGTAATTTCTTCCTCTCACATGTAACCAGCCATGCAGAATTTTGTAAATACTGAAAATATAAGTTTCCCTTAAGTTAGTGAGTTATTACGTTTTAATTTTTTCTGTATTCATTTAAAATTTAGCTTACTGATACGGTAAGATGTAAACCGTCAGGTCCTTCATTTCGGTCAAACCATTGTATATTTTGTAGTGTACCCAATAGAAACAGGAAAGAAATTTTGTACCAATTATCTGGCTCCCTTAACCCTGTGTTTTGCCCACTAGTGTGTGTGTGTGTGTGTGTTGTGTGTGTGGTGTGTGTGGTGTGTGTGGTGTGTGTGTGGTGTGTGGTGTGTGTGTGTGTGTTGTGTGGTGTGGTTGAAGAGAGTTTTAAAGGTAATCTGTCTCGTCCTTGTCTGGGATTTGAGCGTGAAGATTATGAAATATCAAGATAAGAAGATGGTCCAAAGACCCTAGGGGAAAGACGAAACCCCTTTCACCTGCCAATAACACACACTCACACAGGTCCGAGCATTACCACACACACACATACTCCTGTGAAAATGGCCATCCACTAGAGGGTTTTGAGGGCTGTTTCGTCCCTACACAGGCAATCAAGGGTGAAGTTGGAGGGGGAAAAAAACCCCAGCAAGATTTTTTCGAGAAGTCAAGCACTGACAGAAATTAATATGTAAAGCCATCATACATTCACTCCTGTCTGTAAAATGCATTGTTTATAAAAATGCACAACAGGTATGAGCCTGGAAATAACCACCCATTTTTGTCCAGTTGCTGCTTGGTCTTAACTTAACAGCTTATCTTCAAAAGGATAGTTGTCAACCTAACATGATAAAAAAAGAAAAAAAAAAGAAAATGAAAATTAATTCAACCATTAAAACAATGTTAATGAAATCTGGTTGGATGAATTGATACAACTGCTGTACATCATGGAACCACGTTAGGGATAAGTAAAGCACCCAAGAATGTCAGCAAAAAAGTACATGACAGTTCATTATTCCAAGCTCTCGCCCATGTTCTTTTAAAAAAAGCCAACCTGAGTGGCAACAGTCAGGGTCCAGAAGTAAAAAATTCTATTGAATTTCTCCATAGGGTACCTGATTTTTGAACGATTCATACACACCTTTAAAAAGCAGCCCTATTGTGGTGCCCCAAGTTTGTGAATTGAGGGTATATAATATAGTTAAAGCAATCAGCCTGCCATTATTTTTTATTTATTTATTTGTGTTCAACAGGGCACATTTTGATATAAAAAAAATCTTCGGAGAGCAGCACAAGCCTTATCTGTTGTATTACTGTGCACTGGTGAAATATTGTTTTAACTTAAGCCTCAAAAACCAGGTATGGACAAGATAGGGGAAAAAAGCACATACAGTACCATGCTGGCATTGTATTGCACTCTAAATTTTGTCAGGACAGAAGCCCCGTTCGGGTAAGTTGAGGTGGCTTATGAGTGAGGTATTGAATCATTTTACTCAACCTAATATCTTTGACACACTGATAATTAATTAAAACCCCATAACTACTGTATTTGTTGCTTTGGGAGACACAGTGGCTGCTGATTGAGCAGTCATTGAATCATTTACTCAAGCCAGTTTGTTAAATACACTGTGTGTTGCTTGGAGACGGGGTCGGATTTCTGCATTGGCCCGATTCCTTTTTGGAACTATTTTTATTGTCGGGATTAAAAAAAATGGGCAAGTCCATATATTTATTTTAACCTGGTGAAATGTAGGGGAAGCAGTCATGTTACATTCACAATTGTGGCTGTTTGCCTGATTATAAACCTGTAATTGCCTGTGGCTAGATTTATGTTATTTGTTGTCACCATTAGTGAGTCTTGGCTACTAATCCTCTTGTCTCAGGAAATTGTCCATTGCAACCAGAAGGTCAAAGGACACACTGTCCAGCACCCCCCAGGGTTAAGTACCTATTTAACATTATTTTGGGTGAGCTCCCAATCTCCAGGTTTGGGTACCCCATGGGAAGTCTGTGTGTGGCGTTGTAAAAAAACCCCGAACATTTTTGCCCTTCCTCCACCCGCACCTTACAAATGGAAGAAGAAGAAATTGATTATCGTCTTCTTTTTGGTCTAGTGATCGTTAGACCAAGCAACAGGTGTATCAGGAAAATACTCACACCTACAATACAATACATGAGCGGGACCCAAGAGACCTAACATGCGCGAAGCTCTCTCAGCCAAGCACACCATTCGCTCGTGCAGAAGCTAAGCAATGTTCCTAATGCAGTATCAACACTTGGCTTAAGTATGTCACTCTGTCCTCCTCTTTCTATCACACCTACTCTTATTTTAAATATGGTCCACCAGGGTAAAACTCATTGTCAATGTTTCCCATGTGAAAATCTTATAAACAGCAAGCGTAGAATCGACGTAGCTGTCCTTACAAATTGGCACGTTTGAGCATTTTATGTAGTGTTATATTGTTGGAAGTTGCTGCTCATGCACATGTTTTTTAATGTTGTCTGTGTGCAATATTCAAATATTGGTTATTGTTCAGGTCCCCTTGCATCGTGTTTATGTTTTAGGAAGCCACTTCACTCTGATTTCACTGTGTCAGATGCTACATCAAAGTCTAGTTCAGGTTAAAAAAATATCCCATGTTACTTTTTATTTTCAATACTGCAACTTGGGCTGTTCACTGGCTTGCAATTCATGTGGGCAGATAAATTATCGATGCCATGAATATCATAGTTATGGATATGTTTTTGATCTGAGTAAGAGGTCGAATGATGGTCCTGTCCATGAACTTGCCTATGGAGGGGTCAGATTAGTGGTATGATAGGAACAGTCTTGCAACGGCTCCCAGATCAGAGTCAATAAATCACATAGTACACCAAACAAGTTCATGCTTGAAACAGGTTTACCGGCGTTGTGTGAAATATATATAGGGGCGCTAAATGGGAAATGAGGACACAGGTTTTGCATATAGTATACACTTATATATCTGGAAATGAGCCATGTATTTTCTTTATACAACTGCTGCTGAGCTTCATCTGGGTGCATGACTGTGTCCACACCAGGTTGTGTGAATTCGCCTGCGTAGATAATGTTATCATGGTCCACCCATATGTCTCAAAGACATCCAGCAAATTACAGCTGTGCATGCCTCGGCCTATCGTCAACACCATACCAACAGCAGATGGCCAAATCTCTGTTTTAGTGCCCTCACACACACTGTCACACACACCTGCATTATAAAGAGTGCACTATCACAGGAATCTCTCAGATGCTGCCTTGAAAATGTTGATTAGTTTTTGTCTTTGGTGTATTATTAGCTAAACATAATGAATGAAGACATTCTCCTTTGATTTAATTGCATGTAAATGTGTGTGAAACTGGTAAGGAACAGATCACAGTGTTAAAGGCACCACTGTGATATAAAAACATTAACCTCACAGTAGGTTCAAAAGAGCTATACTCACTTATTGTTTTCAGTCAAACTGAAAAGCACTTCATCAGCTTCTAGAATAGTTATCCCAAAAATGAACTACTTGCCTTCATGATGTTTAAAACCTGTATGATTTGCTTTCTTTTGTGAAAAACAAAACATGTTTATTTTATTTGTTTCAGCAGAATACCCCAGCTGTGAACTAGATCTGTCAAGCTCTAAAAATCAGAATCAGAATCATAATGTGCATTAGTCTCCAAGTGTGGAACAAAAGCACAAGCAACTGGGTATTATTTTCAGAAGATGTAGGTACTTATATACATATAAATACATAGTACATAGACACAAGAAAATAGAGATAAAGAAGTAAAAGTAGGATTAAATAAAAACATAATTTGCATCTAGAAAAATTAAATAAGTAGAATTAAGGTTAAAATAGTAAAACAACAAAAACTTTGGGTTGCAAAATGTCAGAGATGAAAAATATATATATTTTTTTTTCAAATTTAATAAAAAAGTTCATTGTGGGCACTTATATTTGTATATTTTTGATAGGATCCACCACAAGTGTGTTGGTGTTTCTTGCACCACTTTTCAGCATGAAACATTTGAAAAGCTAATAAAACCGAATCAGTCATTCTGATATATTCTTTAGTGAACTACTTGAAGCTGTCAGTGCCATCACGAAAGAAAAAAAATATATTCTGAGATATACCTTACCATCAAGTTTTTGCTCATGGTTATTTTACATGGTTATTTATTTTGGTGTCATTATTCCTTCTATTCTGAATATTATAAAGATTATACGTCTTTAAAAAAGTTCTAACATGAAAAGTTTGGGTGCCCTACATTGCTTGTTAATGTTTGCTAATAAACTTATTAAACATTAGATAATGTTTAATAAATCTTTTTTTAAATGCAAGTTAAAATGATTACAAATGACATTAAAGCTTCCCCCATACCATATGATCAACCCTTTTGAAAAAAACAGCATATGCTGGTCAGGTATGTTTTGAAGCTGGGATGCTGGTTTGAGCTGGTTTAAGCTGGTCCTTAGCTGGTTTAAGTTGCTCCTTTGCTGGTTTATGCTGGTTCTAAGCTGGCCATGTGCTGGTTGGACCAGTTTAGGACTAGCACATGACCAGCTTAGGACCAGCTTAAACCAGCTAAGGACCAGCTTAAACCAGCAAAGGACCAGCATAACCCAGTAAAGGACCATTTTAAACCATCAAAGGACCATCTTAAACCAGCAAAGCTCTTATTGAAAATCTACAAATGATTTTAACAAATGTTATAAAATTATTAAAAGCTTGAATTAATGCACAACACTTTTGCTGCTGTTGAGGTGTGATACAGGTAAGGTAGGGACAGGTTTGGTGGTATGAGTAGGTTTAAGGGTTGGTTAAAGGGTCAACAGTGTACAGGGATCGATTTGATTATGATATGACTAGATTGAACTGTGTTCCCTTATAATAATTTTTTTTTTTTTTTTTGGTAAATGAACAAGTATTTTATTTTAAAATGATTGGTTTATTGATGATTTAAGGAATAGCTATCCTGTTTAATGATATACTGAAGAGCAGTATACTAATGTGAGTGTCGAGGCAATAAAAATTACAATCTGTTACGTCTTTAGCAAGCATTTAGCTAAACTTAACCAGCCACCCTTTACACAAACCTTGTTCCATTAGCTAAAAGTCCAATACCCATAAAGATACAAAATGATTAGCAATTGTTTATAAACATTTACAAATGATGAATAGTTTCAACTTTAGATTGGCTACTGCAAAAACATGAACAAATGATTAATAAAATGATTAGTAAAGATGTGTGAATAGGGTAAATTCAGTTCTTTCGGGAAGTTATTTTGCCATATAGATGACTGCTTAAAAAGGTATTAATGATTAGTAAACATTTATAAACTTTTCCAATGATGAACAGTTTCCACATCAGGTTGGGGTACTGCAAAAACATGAACAAATAATTAATAGATTAATTGTTAAAATGTGTAAAATAGAGGTCTACACAACAAACAAAGAACAACGAATGAAGAGCATATGAACTGAAAGTTTACTGACATTTGTAAGCAGTTCAATTTACATTCAATAATCATATGTTAATTGTTAAGTAAATTCATTAGTAAACATTAATAAATACATTATCTCATATTTCTACCTATGTGAATATATATTAACTAATGATCTGTTAAGCATTATATAATGTTTGTTAATGATTTATAAATTAAAGTTATTATAAAGTGTTACCATATATATATGACAGCCCTAGATCTGATTTTCTTTCATTGTATGGAGAACATTCTGCTAAATCATTAGTTTTTTGTTCCATATGAAAAGAAAAATATACAGAGTTTGAATTAAATGAAGGTGTGTAGATTTGTGAAGGTATGTGGGAAATTTTCATTTTGAGGTGAACTAGATCTTTATGAATCAGTCCAATTAACTCACCAGAACAACCTCATATTTTTCACTAATAATTACTGTACCTATCACTTGAAGCCACTGTAATTTGTTAGCAAATTGTTCTTTTGTTAGGACCTGTGTACTCTGAGGAATGTATACTGTGGTGTTAAATAAAATCACCTTCCTCGTAGCTCATGCTCTGAATTAATTTAGCCTTTTAAGTGAGCTATTAGTCCTAATGACACTACAGTGTGTATTGCCAAGCAACATTTAAAACCACATAAACACACAAAAAAATGAGCCTACAAGTCATTTCAGAGTAGCAACCACTTAAAAAGTGAGATAACTTCAGTACAACACTGTACAGTGCTTGGCTAAATGTGTTCATGGCAAAAACTGGAAATTTCCTGGAGTCACTGACAAAGGGAGAGGGATTTTATTTTTGGAATATAAGCATTTATTCGCTGTATATGCAGACTATCTACTGCACATATTGCTACCCTGAGAAATTGAGTGAATCATCAACCTTATGAGAATTTGTAACCATCTATACTTCAGCTATTCAGAACATGAATATGCCAACCGATTCACTCGTTGGAAAATATAGTGTAAGCTTGAGAGAAATGAGCTCAGTTTTGATCAGACCTCTGAGTACAAGCACACAGATGTGGATGTATCTGCCCTCCTTACACTCACACACACTCACTCAGGCTGACAATGTGTTATCCATTAGCAGGGTTTCATATAGCAGGCCGATGGGTCTTCAGAGATCAGACTTGTCTAAAATAAGAGCACTTTTAGCAATCTCTAGAGCACACGGCAAGGACATCACACACACAACTTGCTCTTATACTTCACAGACATACATGCAATGTAAATAAATTATTTTGTTACTTGTTAGTTTGTATTAAATTATTTCCATCATTATCTGTGTTAATGTGTGGTCAGAAAATGACTTTGAACCATGTTTTTTGGTTGGAAAAACGTGCACTCATACTTTTCCCAGTGTTCCCACATTCTGCTCTTAATGCCTCAGTTTGTTCAAATGCCATGCCCTGAACTGAGGTCTATTTGGGACTGTTTTATGACCATGTTCACCATTACTGAGGGGCTCACGATGAACTCATGCTACATATAATCTATTCCCCCCTTCCCATCAAAAGTAAAAGTACGTTTTCTTAAGCCTGTAAATGTCAAAATATTTGGGGGTCAGTCTTGGTGTATGTGGTGGCAGCGACTTTAGCCTGTAACATTTCAGATCACGTTCATCAAAGGGCTGCAATGGATAACACCCCTAAATGAAACCAGCACAACAGCAATCACACAGTCTCTGTGTGTGTATTTTTTGTAAGAACTGTAATTACTTTTGTGATATTTTCAGTCTTTCCATTAACTACATGAAAACCAAAGCGTGCAATGATGAGTTAACAGTGTTTCAGAAATGTTTGTGTGTGTGTGTGTGTGTGTGTGTGTGTGTGTGTGAGAGAGAGTGTGTGTGTGTGTGTGTGTGTGTGTGTGTGTGTGTGTGTGTGTGTGTGTGAGAGAGAGTTGTGTTTTTTATTATATAGGTGCGTGTTTGCACATTTCACATAGAGAAACACAAAAAAGTCACTCAAAGGCCCCATTTGCAGCTTGTATTAAAAGGAAATTTCACCCAAAAATTAAAATTTCTGCATCATTTACAATCCCTCCCCCAGTCCCTTCTCTATTAAAGAAAATACCTTCTTTTTTTTACACTTTTGAGCAATGCATTTTGAGTGTATGCTGATCATGATGGTGTCCCGAACAGATAATCACTGCCTACTCACTTATCAATCAATCTTTGTGCTAAAAGCGCATGTGTGCACAAGACTTCACTGAATATCTTCATCATGCAATATGCAGGTGACATGGCAGCTTAACTAAAATAACTATTTTTGTTTTATTAAAACTGTCACATTTATCACAAGATTCAAATCTAAGGTTATTTGGAAGCTACAGTACACAGTGCCAGCTTTCTTTACTGAAATCCTTGGGTTAAAGCCAGGTGTAAATGAGACCAAATGAATGCATTTATTTCCAGAGCAGCAGGTAATGTAATGTCTTTCAACTGAGAAATATGTGATTGGATTGAGGAGTCCTTAATAGGCACTGCTATTTGTTATTTATGAGTAATTTTATGAGTGCATATGTATATCACTTACAATGAAACATAGCATTTACTTGACTTGATCTGTCTTACAGTACAACATCAGAAAGTAGCAAGACTATTATAAAGTTGCACATGCCCATATTTTCTGCTATCTTAAGTACCATAGCTATACAACTGCTGCCCAGAATGCAACAATCTTCAAAGGGTGAGACTGCTGTGAATTGTAATTATTAAATTATTTACAGTGGTGACTGTATTGCTGTTTACTGTTTATCCACCTCAGTTTCATCTTGATGACATTTATCTTGCTATTTGTGTCAGTGTGTGTGAATACGAGAGAGAACCAATATTTTTTTGACCTGGTTAGGCCTATTAGTCATAATGCAACATAAATCATGTGGATTTTGAGATATTCTTGTTTGTTTTTAAAAAAAGAAAAAAAAAATTTGTAACACTAAAGCTCTCTCCATGGCAACATAAGCCCTGTCAGTTTATAGCTGAGTACCTATACTGCAAACACACACACACACACACACACACACTATTGTCAGAGTCTCTCATTACTAAATAATTAAAAGCATTTAGCATACAGCTAATGGGCATGTAAGGTCGAGTGTGAGATCTCAGTCACCAAAACAGTCACACACACACACACACACACATTAGAACGCTGCAGCAATTAATGTGATATTTATGCCACAGGGCATTTAAGACTATGAATCATTTAGCTTCTGTCAGAGTGAGTCAAGTCGCTATTAGTATAATTCTTAGCTTTATTAATGCAGTAATTGTTATTTGACTGTCATTCCCCATATTTTACTCATAGTGTCTTTACTCCCAATGTAAGGACATTAGTGCATTTGAGGGTAAATGCATTGAGAGTGAGTTCCAAAGTGCATTTATAGGAAGACGCCTAAGTACATTTATGCAAGCTGAGAGTGCATTTAGACTAACGCTGTCTAGAATTGCAGTTCAGGGGTTAAAGCACGTGAGATGGTTCGTTTGTCAGCATGCGAAACAGACATGAGTGTATTTGTTTCTTTGAGTCCATAAGTTCATTTAGACAGTGCCTTCAGTAACTTCAGTATGCTAATGCTGTGTGGGCCATTATCTGAGCATTTGAGCTCTGTGAAAAGGTCTGAGAGATGAATTCACTGCCAGTAGGCTCTCGGGGTAAAATCACAATTTCTGAAAGAAGGTAAGAAAAAGGCTCGAAGCTGTCCTTTAAACTGGACGCTTAATATGTGTCTGAATTGCTAAGATGGTCTCCGGGCTGGAGTACACTTGATAAATGAGCATGAATTTTTATGAGAAGAAAGAATGTTGAAGCATATTTTTAAATAAATAAATGAATAAACAAATAAAAACAGTTGGAATGCTTTTATCACACTGAATCTCTCACCCTTGGTGCACATACTTACACATCCAAACAAAAATGTCAGTTATAGATTCAATTCCTGTGATTTGAATTCCGTTTTTGTGAAGCCACAGATAAAACAAGCTGTCATGAACTGTAATTCACATTTAACATATATATTTTTATTGTACTGGTTTGAAAATACATCCTCCTTCACATGGAATCTCTGAAAGGTCTCATTCCTGAACCATGACTCTGATTTGTGTTGCGTTAGGAGATCACTGGAAAAGAAAGGGTCAAAAAGAGAAGACAGAGACAACAGTGTGTCAACCAGGGTAGATGATTAGAAACATTCAAGAAGGAATCTTAAAATTCTAGAAAGCCTTCAGAATCAAAGATTCATTAAAGAGAAATACTCAAAATGTATTAATTAAAATACATAAAAATAAAACACAAAAAGCCTATTTAAAAATAAATAAAAGGCCTTTAGAAATTTAAGAAATTTAAGAAATTTAAAGCCCATGATACTCCAAGCAATAGCAAAAACAAAGAGTGCTTCCCGTTATAATCACTAAAAAGCTGTCAATCATAGTTCACTGCAAACTCACAAAGTTCTGTTAAAAACAGTGAAGCTCTTTACACTGCATAATTAATCTCTTATTTATATTGCATCTCTGTTATTATGAGATGAGTCGTGCAAACTCAAAAAAGCAAAAGAAACTCAATGCTGCAAAAGATGTAAATAGAAAACTTTGACACGCTTTAGAGTTCAAACACAAATATGCACTGGATTGCTTACCAAATCTGTTTTGCAAATTTGCTCTTTTTAAACACCCAACTAGAAGCAGGCCTGGAGGGAACTTGTGTTCATTCCATGACCTACAGTCGAGAAGAAACAGTCGAGCGACAGAGAAGGACAGCAGTTTGTAAGTAATGCACGCTCAAGTATTTTGATAGCTTCCTTCAAATTACCATTGGTCCATAAGTTTCTTTATAGTAGAAATTAAGTTGTAATTCTAATTGAGAAAGACACAGACACTGTTTTTTTGTTATGTTTAGTACTGTTAATCTGCTTGCTTTAAGCAATCTATTGTATAATGTGCCATAGAAAGAATGTGATGCGACTGGAGTGAAGTGGGAAATTGCAGAGTTTATGCATACATATCCAAGTAGCTATGATCAGATGCTTTCTTAACTATTGTTTTCTCACCACTGTCATTTTTATGTCTTTTTGTTATTGAGAGGAAAGTGTGCAGCAAATATGTACACCATTACATGTCACAACACATTAGGATGTTCGATAACAGTAATTTGAACTTCTTTTAACCCTTAAGTTAAGAACAAAAAAGAACTTTTCTGTGAGTATCAGGGACTTAAAGATGTTTATTGAGTCTTTCATATACTATAGGCAGGTTTTAGGGGTTGTTTATTTTTCTCTAAATATTCCTCATTTATAGCTGTCAAAGTACATGTAAAGTTTTTCAAAAAAAAAAATGTGTGTGTGTGTGGTTGTCTTTCTTAACCTACACACTCTAAAAAGGCTCATCTCTCCAAACTCTACCCTATTAGAGCAGAAATAATTAGAAGCATTTAGCGGTATCATGTTTAACTTTAACTGAATACCAAATTAGGATAATGTTCCCTCTTTCTCTCGTACTGAACTGCAGCAAGTGTTTTAATCAATAAGCGTGGGCAGGAAGATTCTCAATGTGTGTGTGTGTGTGTGTCTGAAACAGATTTAGTGAGTCATCCATGGGTCTCAGGTCCCCTTCTAATAGGCGTGTATCAGTAGTTTGGTGTTAAATGTGTTAAAGCAGCGAGTAATGGACACATATATACAAAAATGTCTTGTCAGGTTATAGGTCTACATTATAACCAATGAAGCCAACTACACTAGAAGAGTTTGTTGCTTCAGATACCCCATTTCTATTTTTGACGTGATGCAGAACTGTTCCAGGTGCATTATTTACTTCAGCTTCCACTTGGGATGAATTTTATTTGTTATATAATTCAAAAACTTCTCACTGTTACATCAAAACTAGCTTGTGATATGTTTCTAGTCTACTAATTTGTATTTAAATAAAAATACATATAATTTATATATATTATATTACCATACAATCAGATTTCAGTTATTCCATATGATCTAGATCGTTATATCTAAGTGGTAATAAATTACATTTTTAATAGTCAAATTTTACCCCAATATGTGTGCCAAATTTTCCACATGTGCATTTATGAACACATTTCTATACCATGTCTCTAGTCTAATAATTAAAATTATATTTTCATTCTGCAATTGTAGCAATACCAATATTCAGATTTAAAGAAGAATTTAGACCTGTTGCTGAAGTTGCAGTTTATTGGTCCATGTTAGTGAACATTCTGACATGACATGCATCACTGGTCGCTTTAAGTGTAGACAGGTGTAGGAGTTTGTGATAGAGCAGCTAAGTTGACCAGAGGGAAGGGAATTTCCTTTCTGCTCACTTTTGCCAAATCCAAATGTATGATACAGCATACTGTTTAAAAATGCAAATGAACTGCTATAAGTTCTCAGCAAAATCAATGTATATTATTTTCATTACAGCTCCTCTACTATATCAGTTTAAACCCTCCAGCACTGAGTGTCAGAACAGAGATGGGTGGAGAGAGAGGAAGAGATTGAGAGCAACAGAAAGAGAGAAAGAGAGCGAAGCATCGCCCTTCCCAAGAATTTATTCCGCAATTTATTTTTGTCACAGCTTTGCAAAATAAATTGTAATTCTTCAAGCGACTGGCAATTTTTTCCCTCTGGAAGCTTTGATGGGTTGTTAAGGTGGGTTGACTGAGGCTAAATTGCCTGTTTGTAGTGGCACAATAGCATAGCGCTCTGAAATGGGAGTGAATTCTGGCCTCACTGCTCTTCTCTAACCATACAAAACGGCAAGCTTACCACAACACAAAGGTTTAGATATCTCCTACAGGACATTTTGAACAATCTTCTAGGTGCAAAAGACAGAATGTGACACAAAATACTGCTGTACAAAGGCAAAATGCTGAAATTACATATTGAGTTGTGACAAAGAAGGGTCTCTTACACCAGTGATTTCTAGAAAGGTTTCTGCGGGCCACAAGGGGTTGTGGTGAGAGGATGTGTAAAAGCAAAAAAAAGAGAGAGAGAGATTTAAAAAATTGTATTTATCAAGGTGGCCGTACATTTTTGAAAATTCTTAAAATGTCTTAAATAAAGGTTTTCTAATAAAAGGCTTTATAAAGTAATACATTTTCTTAAATTCAAAAGGTTTTAGTTCACCCCAAAAATGAAAATTCTGTCATTACTTACTCACCCTCATGTCAATACAAACCCGTAAGACCTTCGTTCATCTTAGGAGTACAAATTAAAATATTTTTAATGTAATCTGAAAGCTTTCTGACCCTCCATGGACATCAGTGTAACTAAAATGTTCCCAGGTCCAGAAAGTTAGTAACAACATCATTAAAATAGTCCACAATTTTACAAAGCTACGAGAATACTTTTTGTGTGCAAAGAAAACAAGAATAATGATTTTATTCAACAGTTCTTCTCCTCTGCGTTACTGTCCAACAACGTTGAGAGTACCATGACGCATGTATATAATAAATTCTTAAATTTCATATAAGGTGGTATTAAATACACTCTTGGTTCTAAAACAGGTTCAGCAAACAGTTCTAAAAAAATGGTTCTAAAACAGTACCAGAAAAGGGTTCTTTGGTTTGTAACAACAGCAGAACCAATTTTAGTGCTAAATAGAATCTTTTTTATAGGGTTCTATATAGAACCATGCTTTGAAAATGCTATATAGGACCTTACTGTTATAAATAACCTTTTTAATGATAATTTTTCATTAATATTAGTATGTTAAAATAATTAATATTAGTATTATTTGTATATATTATTTATTAATATTGTTTTTTATCCCTCTATCTGCCTGGTCTTATAATATTTTGAAGTGTCTATTAGGGTTTCCATAAAAAATCATCATCATCAACAACAATGTGTCAATTGGGTACTTTTTTATGACATGAAATTGTAGCAAAAATGACAAAAAAGAGTGTTCTAACAACAGTTAATAGCAGAATACAGTAATGAATGACAGTGGACAATAAACATAAATAAATGCTTAAATAAATAAAACAAAACAGAACATAAAATAGTGTATTGAAGACCTAGCTCCAGTGAAATATCTTCACAATCCTCTATGATGCCTTTATGTTCATCATTATCTGTATTTTGGTGGGACTGAATGGCAGTTTCTCTCTGATGAGGTTGTATGATGTGACAGCATCTAAAATGCACAACTGAATTTACATATACAGTGTGTCTCCTTTTATTTGTTAACGTGAAAACAACTGTAATGAGGCCAAAAGTAGTATGGGAGCATTTCACAATATTAAAAGGGAAAAGTAATATAAAGTCAAGGGAAAGCTGGGTATGTAAATGCATAAACCCTAGTAATAAAAAAAATATCTAACAAAATTGACCAAAAATTAAATATCTTTGTTTCTTACTTAGTGAAGAAAAGGAGAGTATCGTTAACTGAATAGAGCTGGTCACACTTACATGTTCTCCTAAACTAAAAAAGAGAAAAGACATAGGAAACCAATTAGCATTTGAAAGTTATTATTTATAGACATTTTAAGAAAGAAAAATGATTTACCTGTTGAGAGTGTGACAGTCTGTGTAGTTGGATGGCTGAGCTCCAGAAAATCAGTAATGAGGCATCTTAGAGTGTAGCCTCGGTTAAGGTTTTACAGTAAAACAACATCAATAACAGCAGCATGTTGTGTGAATTATGTTTTTATTGATATGCAAAATTGTCAGTGCTCTTAACAACAGTTATTAGCTGAATACATTAATGAATGACAATTGACATTGAACATGAATAAATACATAAAGAAGTAAAACACAAAATAAGAACAAAAAAACGATGTGATGAAGACCAACTTTCAGTGAAACAATGTCATCAATCCAATCATATGATGCATTTAAAGTCCATCATTTTGGTGTGATTAAGTAGCTATTTTTCTCTGCAGATGATGAGGGTTGTAGGATGTGACACTTCTGAAATACACACTTGAGTTTAGAATTGGAGTGTGTCCATGTGTTTGTGTAAAAACAATTATGTTTATGAAGGCCAAAAGCAAAAATGGACAGTATATGAGCCCTTTACAATCTTAAAAAAACGAAAAAAGTGATATAAAAGTCATGGGATAGTTTATAATAGGATAATGTAAGGATAAGAACGTATTTGTTTTGGAACCAGTTACATTTTTAAAGTTAAATTTGTATTTCAATTTTAAGAATGAAATCATTTACCTGTTGAGAGTGTGTTGACAGTCTGTGTAGTTGGATCACTGAACTCCAGAAATGAGGTGCTTTGTCAGTTACAGATTTCAAAAGGGCGGAAATAAAGAACCCTGAACTCTAACACAAAGAACCATCTAAGCATGAAAGGTTTTCTTCAAAAATGATATGTTTCTAAATAAAAACCATACTGTATGTAAAGAACCTTTAAAGAACCATCTTTTTTTAGAGTGTAGGTATCCCACCACTTTACCATGTTTTTATCTGTAGACACCCTCTTTAAGATTTATTTAAGAGCACTGGCATAACAAATTTAAAAAGAAAGAAAAAACTGTGTGAAAATTTATATAAAGGTCCTTTAAAAACCCTTTTTTTCCAGTGATGGTAGGGTTTAGTAAAGTAAAGACTTTTACTTTTACATTTTTTTACAAAAAAAAAAAAAAAAAAAAAAATTCTGTTATAAGAACAACTGAGTCAAATAATAATCCCTCATAACAAATCATACCCACCATTACAGAAGTTCTCTGTCAGAACAGTTCTGACCCACCATTTCAGAACAACTGAGTCAAAGCATAATTCCTGATGCCAAAGCATGTTTGCCCTTAGGGGTCTTTCAGAAGGAGAATACTTCTAATACTGGTAGGTATACAGTGAGAAATAAAATAAATCAATCACCATTCAAATTTGTTAAAAATGTAAAACTCAAAATACAACACTCTTTTCAGTTTTGGTTTATTGCAAACTGTTCACCACAGGTGTTAATGTGAAAATATCAGTCAGGAGTCTCTCTCCTTCTCAGTGTTTCTTATGAAATGTTATGTAGTTTGGTGTCCCAAAGCTCCATCTCGCCGCACTCAGCAGATGAAACAGTCTGTAAGCGGGTATCACCTTTCATGTTTCCCGCATTTTCCATTCCATTCACCTGTAAGGGAGACAGAGAGGCAAGAAGGGAAAAAAGATGACAGGAAGGTGCTGTATTTTCAGCAGCTCAAAAAACATTGCATGAAATGGGAGTCAGAGAAGTCATATTATCTCAGGATGACCCAGCTTCCTGTCCATGTGTAAGTGTGTGTTAGACAAATGTTTTAAAATCTGAACGTCTGTGTATCAGATGTTTCTGGAGATGGCACGCTCACTCACACACACACACACACACACACACACACACACACACTGGCAAGCAGGGGTTTGGTATTGCAGTGGGCAGACAGGGAGAGGTTGATGATATCGATCTGACCTGATACTTTATACAGGAACTACAGTATTATTCATTACACACTCATGTACATAACATGATACCTGAGAGACAAAGAGACATTGATAGGCTGATAGACGGAGACACAAAGATAGGCAGGTGAAATACAGAGACAGAGTGAAAGACAGACAGAGACATAAGAAATAAAAATGTTGTAACCCGTGTCACAGTCTTAAAACTGGAATAAAAGTTCTGTTTTAAAAAAATACAGATAAGGGATTCATTTCGGATTCTCTTTAAAGAGGTAGTGCACCAAAAAAATTTTATTCAAAATATCATCTTGTATTTTCCACACAAGAAAGAATCATATACAAGTTGACAAAAGGATGAGTAAATGATAGCAAAATTAATTTTATTTTTTAACTATCTCTTTAATCATTCTCACACTCTGACTCAGACTGTATTAATTATAAAGATATAAACATAAAACTAATGAAAATTTCCCCAATAAATGAACAGCATGTAGATCAAGTTGAGTATAAAATTAAGAAAATTTATATAGTTTTTAGACACTTTAGTATAGGGGACCAATTCTCATTATTAACAAGTTTCTTATTAGCATGCTATTCATATTACTAGCACATTGGCTGTTTATTAGTACTTTTAAAGCACATATTAATGCCTTATTTTGCATGACCATATTTTAGATCCCATAATCCTACCCTTGACAACTATTAAGAAGCAACAAGTTAAGAGTTTAGGGAGGCAAAAGTCATAGTTAATAGTTAGTTCTCTTTTGACAACTCTCTGAAGATTTTAGCATGATAATGGAAACGACAATGTTAATGTATTTGGTCTGTTTAGATCTGCTGTTCTTGTAGATGTTTGCTGCTACTGCAAGTAAGAACAGGAACTTGCTACTGCCAATATATACACTGATACGCTGCTGAACTAAGACATACTGCTGCTGCACAAATAGCATATAAATAACCTGTAGCAGATCTATACAGGTGGAGCTGGGGAAGGGGGAGGGTTTCTGAGGAACTCTGAAAGCGTGCTCCGAAATGCTCAAGTGAATTCTAACCGACCATTTAAATGTAAAGCAGCAAGCTCACTGGCTGTGTATGCATAAACCAGTCAGCTTGTGCTAAGTCATTTAAAATTTGTAGCACGGGTTTACAAGAACGACTCTCTATCCATTAGGCTATGACTGCTCCGTTATCATTTTAATAAATGATATTAATAAAATGTTGTTTTCTAGTTATTTGTTCCAAAATACTCCTCACGGGGCAGAGAGACATTTTTTAACTCTTAAATTTTAATTTATCATTTGTTTCAGGAATATAACTAAAACTTAGAAAAATACTCCCTTATATATTTGGAAAAGACAATGTCAACAGAAATGCTAGCAACAAATATCAAAGTTTAATTTATAGCCTATGAAACTTAAATAATTTAATTTATTTGTTTTCATTTATCGTGTTGGATAAAATGTAACATTGGAAACAATATAAAACACATTAAAGCTTAATTGAACTGACACTGAATCAGGGTGAAAGAGAGTGACAGAGACAGGGTGAAAGAGAGACATGAAGACAGGGTGTTTGAGAGGACAGCAGCTGAAATAAAGCTGAGTCAGATTAGCTGATATATTTGCTGTAGCTGATAGTTAATGAGACCTTCCTGGTTTGATATGTCTGCTGACTGAAGAGCACAATCCAGTCTCAGCCGTGAACCTACCACAACCCCTTACTTCAGAGATTTTTAAAATTGTAAAATGTTACCTCAGCAAAACAGCAGGATGCAATGATATTTATTTACAGCGTTTAAGCAATCCAAAAATGTGCAAAAAATGGGCCACACAATCATACAGTAATATGCAAATGTTAATAGTTCTAGTTCACCCAAAAAAGAAAATTCTGTCTTGGTTACCTGGACTTTCAGTGAAGGGACAGAAACCCCTCAGGTTTGATTAAAAAGTCTTATGTTGTGTTTCAAAGATTAACCAGTCTTTGAAATTACAAGAGGGGAGTAAATTATGAAATAATAATTTCACATGGTTAACTTTTGCTTTAGTGTGCCGGTAGGACATATCAAATTTAGATTCCCACATCCCTTCTGAGAATAATCTAGTGTGATTTTTGAACAAGGAGCCCTACAGCAAATGGTATGACCCACACAGAGATCTGATCTAACTATAATCGAATCCATCTGAGATTACATGGAGACAGTAGCATATGAGACACTATAAATCCATAAAAAAGCTGTGGCACCTTCCTCAAGATGCATGAAGTTACACAGTTAATTTTTTAATACTCAGGAACTCCAGGATTGCACAAAATAGCACACCAGTGCAAAGATAATGATATTGCTTAAGTATGCTTAAAACACTCAAAAGAGTCATATTTTATTCACTGTTATACTTTTTTTTTTTTACATGACTATGCCTATTTTTGAGAATCATTAAATAGTTGGTGCATATGCTATTGTGCTGAGACATCCTTTTCCAATTTTAAAAAAGCAATTGAGGTGCCTCATCCCTCACCTGTTCTCAAATCAGTTTGATGAGATCTGGGAGAAGCTGCTGCCACACATGAGACTGAAATATCCTACGTCAGGCTTTTGTGTCTAGCACACATTGCAAATCTGTGGAGTTCACACACCAGGTAGCACATTGTGTCGATGATGCAGTGTACCTGTCATATCAAACATGATGTTACAAAAAAACCCCAGCAACTTCGTTCATTTACCTCTCTTTATTGCTTTTTCATCCCTTTCTCTCTCTGTCACTATATTGCGTGCATGTCTATCTGTTTAGGAAAGAGAGAGTGGTGGAGTTTCCAGGCAGCCCGTAGCAATTTTGAAAATGCTGATCAAAGGAGACGGTCCAATCCTAAACATCCTCCGCATCTCACATGTCCTCCCTGCTTCAACCACACACACACACACACACACACACACACACACACACACACACACACACATTACGTTATGAGGTAGGAGAGGCAAATGTAATTGGTATTAAGAGGCAGTGGAAATCTTTTTGGGGATGACTCATGTATACAGCTAACAAAAGAACAAAAAGTGAATGAACCAAGCGACAGATAATTCATTTTTTTTTGTTTCTTTAGTTCCTTTGTTACTCGTCATTTGAAGTGAATGCACATACAGCTCTGGGAAAAATTAAGAGAGCTCTCAAAATTTTTCTTAAAAAAAAAAAAAAAAAAAAACAAACATCTCTACATGTGTTGCAACCTTTCCATTCCAGTGTCTGTTGAATTCCAACACCTCATTCTGCTTAATTAATTACTGATTAGGTGATCACCCAAACCAAATCTTAAAAAGAACAAGGTCAAGCTGCAGACATTGGGGACAACAAAGACTGGCAGAGGGCAAAAAAACTGATTCTCCACTGACTAGGATGACTGCCAACTCATTCAAAGGTCACTTAACAACCATAGGATGACATGAAGTGACCTACAAAAAGAATGACAAATGGCAGCTGGGGTGAAGTACATGGCGAGGACGGTTTGAAACAGGGCTCTTAGGGGCAGGGCTGAAGTCGTGCAAAAAACTAGAAAAAAGCCCTTCATCTATGAGAAGCAAAGAATAACCAGGCTGACGTTTGTAAGACCATAAGAATTGGACCGCAGGAGACTGGAGTATGGTCATCTTCTCTGATGAGTCCAGGTTTCAGCTTTGCCCCAACACATGGTTAGATGGAGACTTGGACAAGCCTACAAGCCACCCATTGTGAAATTTGGTGCAGAATCTGTGATGATCCGGAAGAACTTGCTTTGTTTTCCCAACATTTCCCAGCTGTGTGGTATGGAGCATTTTTTTTTTTCCCAGCAGGACAATGCTCCATGCCACACAGACAGGTCAGTCAACGTGTGGAGAGACCACGAGTTTAAGACCCTGTCATGGTCAGCCTAATCTCCAGACATGAACCATTTAAAACCTCTGGAATGTGATCAGGAGGAAGATGCATGGTCACAAGCCATTAAGCAAAGCTGAGCTGCTTGAATTTTTGTGCCAGGAGAGGCATAAATTCATCCAACAGTAATGTGAAAGACTGGCGGATAGCATGCCACTGAAAATCAGGGTTATTCCACCAAATATTGATTTCTGAACTCTTTCTAAAAACATTAGTATTGTGTTGTTTAAAAATGAACATGAACTTGTTTTCTTTGTATTATTTTAGATATAGAAACACTGCATCTTTTTTATTTTGACTAGTTATCATTTTTTCTGCAAATAAATGCTCTAATTTTTATGTTTCTTTGGAATTTGGGAGAAATGTTGTCAGTAGTTTTTAGATTAAAACAAAAAATGTTCATTTTATTCAAACACAACTATAAATAGTAAACAACTATAAATCGTGAAATCATAGAAACTAATAATTTTGCAGTGGTCTCTTAATTTTTCCACAGCTGTATACAATGGTGTAACGATAAAAACTCCATAATCACGGGAAGAAGGAGGCGGGAACCGGCGAACACTCAAATAAAACTTTAATGACAAAATAAACACAAAACAGAAACATCTACAAAACACAAACACAAAATAAAGCCCAGGCCTGGTCCTCTCTTCTCGTCCCTTCACTGTCGTCGATCCTCTTTTGTATCCTCCCAATCTCCTCCGTGAGACTCGAGAACCGGTGAGTGGAGCAGGTGTCGCTCATTTCCCAATCACTCCACCGGCCTCGCTCTGTTGCCCACGGCTCTCGGCCCCGCCCCACTCGTCACTTACCCCCATCGCCCCTCGCAGGCCGAGGGGTACTCCCAAGACTGCGCTCTACTCCCCCCCCTGCGGGAACCTGGGGGTAAGGACAGATGAGGTGAGAGAAAAGGAGATTGAAGGATGAGGAGCGACAGATACGAGAGAGGGGAAAGAGGAGGGAAAAAAAAAATTCCGGTTCCCAGGAGGCGGCGGGACTGGATGGCCCTCGGTGGACCTCCGCTTTCGGGGCAGCCGGCAGAAGTCCCCCCGTTCCCCTGCTCCCTCCCCATTCCGCGTGGATGGCAGCATGCTCCGGCCACCTGGTGAACAGCGGCGACTCCTCCTCGCTCCCTCACGGATGGCAGCTGCCCCTCCACATCGGGGGCAGCCGGCAGCAAGTTCATCCATCCCCGGCAACTCACTCCAGCCCACCGCCTCGGAGCGTCCACGGCGCCAGAGGCTACGCCCTGCTCGATGGCACCCCGCGGATTCACCCCAGCGGCGAGGGATCTTCGGCAGCACTTCCCTCCTTCCTCCCGGGTTTCGGCACCAGTGTAACAATAAAAACTCCATAATCACGGGAAGAAGGAGGCGGGAACCGGCGAAGAGTCAAATAAAACTTTAATAACCAAATAAACACAAAACAGCGCGACAGCCCCTCACGGGCGGCTGCCGCGCACAAATAAAACCAAACAACAAAATAAAAGCCCAGGCCTGGTCCTCTCTCTTCCTTCACTGTCATCGCTCCTCTTTTGTATCCTCCAAAATCTCCTCCGTGGGACTCGAGACCGGTGAGTGGAGCAGGTGTCGCTCATTTTCCAATCACTCAACCGGCCTCGCTCCGTTCCCCATGGCTCTCGGCCCCCGCCCCACTCCTCACAAATGGGCTCAAAACATATTTGGTTAATTGACTGCGTTCACAAAGAGCTTGACTGACAAGTGATCTGACCAATCAGAACGTGGATATTATGTGCTGCCGATGCTATCTGCCATCTTGCCCGACATCTACGGCCGGTCTCAATAGAAATTCCATGTTAAAACAAGGTAAAAAAAGATCGACTGAATTGAAACTTTTTAAATATAACTAAATATAAATATGTGCGGAGGGTTAAGCTGTGCGGTTTTTGGCTGCCACAGTAACGGCAATAAGCTAAGGAATTCCTTTAAAGTACTTGTTTTGCGTGCCAGAAAACCTGCCATGCCCAGCGCTGTGTGCATGGCTCAGTTAAAATACTGAGTGTGAAATAATAAAATGTAATATGTAAAATGATAAATGTGTGCTCTTATCATTGTGTATACAAAATCCTGTGAACTTCGCCCGAAAAATGGGAGATGTATATGCGTTCACCTGTTTTCAATGCAGCTAACCTCGCATCACTTCATGCCATCTTCCCAACTCATTAAACTATGACAGGTCCTTTACTGCAAAAAGACCGTCGTTACGCGACACTGTAAAAGTGATGAAACTATGGCACCATGTGCTTTTTAAAACCATTTTCATAGGTTTCACATATTGTTTATATTGTTGGCTCGGAAAATACCCAGCTGAAGCCTTCTTGACTTAACCACAAATCAGAAAGGTGAGAAGATTAACTTCGGAGGACTAAAACATGAAAAATGGGTGTGTTCCGCGGTGACTAAAATACTTTGATGTTTATATTTGTTAAGTTCATGCTTTACATAAATATGAATAGATGATCGGTTCACATGTTTGAACTGAGGCAATAAAGTGATCTGTCACAACACATTGAAGAGCTACAAAATGGTATTTATTGTTTAAATTTCTTTTAAAATACCAAAATTTGAAAGCTGAGACCTTGTTTCATATCAGAAGTAACCTGCTCTGTATTGTCTGTCTGCATGTTGTCAGTTTCTTTTTGCTCATGTATTTTTCACTGCGTGAGAAGAACATGTGTAGTGTCACATTGTTTGTCGGGGATAGCAACAGTAATTAAGGAAGGTGAGTCTTTGCGAATTATCAGTTAAGAGACAGTTACAATATATGAATGCCTTTTATTAAAATATTTAATAAGATATTTAATTCTAATTGTTAGACATTGACAATAAGAATTGATCTTAAAGAAATTATAAGTGTGTCCATGATAAACAATAGGGGAAATCTTTGAAAAATCTATTTTAAAACACATAGTTTTTATAAATGCATATCTTTGTATTTATAAAATAGTCTGTGTCAAACACAGAATACAGTTGTACGTCAGTGCCTAGACAAAAAACATTTTCATAATTAAAACAATATTTCTTCTTAAATGTTCTTTAATTTTATTATTATATTTTAGATGTAATCTAAAGGCTCTCTCTTTTTTCATTTAATTTAGTGAATCTCATGTAAAAAGTAATAAGATGCCTTGATTATATACTAATCATACCTGTACATCTCTGTCATATAAAAAAAGTTATATATATATATATATATATATATATATATATATATATATATATATATATATATATATATATAAAATTGTAATCTTTTGGGGGGGCTGATGTTAACATATTTCTGATAATAAATAATAATTATTATTATTAACTATTATTATTATTTATTTATTATTAATTATTATTTATTCTTAAATTATTATGTTTAAATATTGTAAATAAGTTTTGCCTAAGAAAACCTATGTTTCTTTTCAAGAATAGATGTTTTTAAACATTTTCCCCCTTCCGCTACTTGGTTTAATAATATTTTATCTATCTACAGATTCTTATATTGTGTCCAAAAGTGTCCAAATATATTTTTGAGACCACTGTATACAGACCAACATGTTATATAGAAAAACAACAAACATCTAGAATTTATAGCATACACATCTGCATGCATAATTATGTTTACTTGTGTGTGTGTGTGTGTGTGTGTGTGTGTGTGTGTATATATATATATATATATATATATATATATATATATATATATATATATACACAATTTATTAGGTACACCTTGCTAGTACCAGGTTGGACCCCCTTTTGCCTTCATAACTGCCTTAATTCTTCGTGGCATAGATTCAACAAGGTGTTGGAACATTCCTCATAGATTTAGGACCATATTGACATGATAGCATCACGCAGTTGCTGCAGATTTGTCGGCTGCACATCCATGATGCAAATCTCCCGTTCCACCACATCCCAAAGCTGCTCTATTGGACTGAGATCTGGTGACTGTGGAGGCCATTTGAGTAAAGTGAACTTCATTGTCATAAGTTCGCTAAGAAAACCAGTCTTGAGATGGACTGGAGCTTTGGTGACATGGTGCATTATCCTGTTGGAAGCAGCTATTAGAAGATGGCTATACTGTAAATCATGTGGGGATGGACATTCTCAGCAACAATACTCAGGTAGGCTGTGTGGTGCATTTAACACCAGAACTACCAAATCATTTTGACCGCTTTTTTCAATTTTTGTAAATGTAATAACTTTTGTTGAAATAAAAACCCATATGACTATAATAACAAGATTCTTCCTAAATGTTCCTAAATAATATTTTATTATAACATTGTTATTTTTATTAAAATTACTGAAACACTAAGCAGAACTGTTTCCCCAGCAGCTCCTGTGGCAGGTTAAAAATTCCTTGGCTGGCTTAAGGAAGCACAAACTTGCAGGGCCTTTTTAACAATGGAGTCAATGTGATTGTCCCTCTTCAGGTCCTGACAGATGGTGGTTCCCAGTAATCTGTATTACTCCACTGCTGCCACAAAGTGCTGTCTATGATGGTGAGAGGGGGGAGTGCAGGGGTTTCTCCTGAAGTCCACTCATCATCTCCACTGTTTTGAGAGTGTTCAGCTCCAGGTTGTTAAGACTCTGCACCCGTAATGCCGTAGGTGCCTTTCAAACTCTCTTTGTTCAGTATGGCGAGATTCATAACCGCCCCGGGATGAGACCGGGAGCAACTGTAGTGTCATCTGCAAACTCCCCAGGAGCTTGACAGGGGGTCTTTAGAGGTGCAATCGCTAGGGGTAGAGGGAGAAGAGCAGTGGGGAGAGAGAACACATCCCCTGGAGGGTCACCAGTGCTGGTGGAGTGGCTACTTGATTATGAATTTCCCCAGTCTCACTAGCTGCTGCTCATCTGTCAGAAAAAGCTGGTGATCCACTGACAAATAGAGCTAGGAAACAGAGAGCTGGGCCAGTATGGTCTGAGGGCTGCTGGATGATGGTTTTGAAAGTTTAAATCCAAAAGTCCACACAAACAGGATCCCTCACATAAGTCCCATAGTTTTGTCCAGATGTTGCAGGATGAAGTGCAATCCTTTAATGTTAACTGTGTGCATTATCTAATGACCAGTTTGCTCTGTGGGCAAAACTGCAGGGAGTCCAGTAAGGCTCCAGTGATGTCCTTCAGATAAGACAGAAGAAGAAGCTAAAATGACTTCTATGATCTAATAGATGTTAGAGCTTACAGGTCTATAGCGTCATTAAGTCCTGTTATCTTGGATTTCTCTCTTTTTTGAACGGGCTTGATAGGTGGAGTGTTTGAAGCTATGAAGGAACTTCACAACTCCAGAGATCTGCTGAAGATCTACAGAAAAGATGGGGGCCAGCTGATCAGCGCACACAGGCTTTCAGACAGGCTGGTGTAACACACCATCTGGGCCTGGTGCGCTTTTCTTCTTTGTTCTTCCTGGAAGATCTGGCTACACCATCCTCACTCGATTTGAAGGGGCAGGAGGTGAGGAGAGGGGATTGCAGGAGGTGTTAACGGCTGTGAAGAGAGATGGTCAGAACAAGTGTGGGGGGGTTCAACCCTACAATAAACCCCATTCAGGTTGTTAGCAAGTTGTTGATCTTTGCCTCAGTGCAGGGGGATGGTGTTCAGTAGTTTGTGATGGCTCTCAGACCTTCCATACTGAAGTTGAGCCATTGGAAGTGAACTGATCTTCCAACCTTTTTAGCATAGGTCCTTTTAGCTTACTTTAATCTCTTTGTTCAGTGTGTTCCTGGCCTGACTGTACAAGACATGTTTTTTCATGTTCTTTACGCCAAATTCTGACCCTAGCATCTGAATGTCGCAGCAGAAATCGGGAACCCATCAGACCAGGCAACGCTTTTTGCAGTCTTCTATTGTCCAATTTTGGTGAGCATGTGCAAATTGTAGCCTCGCTTCCTGTTCTTAGCTGACAGGAGCAGCACCCGATGTGGTCTTTTGCTGCTGTAGTCCATCTGCTTCAGGGTTCGACATGATGTGCATTCAGAGATGGTATTCTGCATACCTTGGTTATAACGAGTGGTTATTTGAGTTACTGTTGCCTTTCTATCATCTCTAACCAGTCTTCCCATTCTCCTCCTGGACCTCTGACATAAACAAGGCATTTTCTTCTACACAACTGCCACTCACTGGATATTTTCTCTTTTTCTCACCATTCTCTGTAAATCCTAGAGATTGTGTGAAAATCCAATAAAACAACAATTTTTTAAAAAACCAAAACAACCCCTCCTGCAACAAACAAACAATAACCATTCCACTTTCAAAGTCACTTAAATCCCCTTTCTCCCCATTCTGATGCTCGTTTTGAACTTCAGCAAGTCGCTCTTCACCACATCTAGATGCCTAAATGCATTGAGTTGCTGCCATGTAATTGGCTGATTAGCTACAAATTAAAACAAGCAACTAAAAAAATGTACCTAAAAAAATTGCATATATATATATATATATATATATATATATATAGAGAGAGAGAGAGATATATACATATATATATATATATATGCATGAGGTGTATATGTGTGGGAGTAAAGAAATGTTCAGAGTTCATTCAAACAGCTGAACCAACATGCAATGAGTTTATTTTAACTTCTCTCTAAGTGTGTGAGGAAGAGATTTGGCAAGGCCTGTCACATAGATCACATCAGTTTGACTTGAATGTAGTGAGTGATTATTGCTTTGAACTTTCTCTACATCCCAGACCTGCCAAAAACCCTAAATTATTATTAATATTACTCTCTCTCTCTCTCTTTCTCTCTCTCGCTCAAGGCTTCCTCTCTCTCTCACTTTCATCGACTTAAAAACGCTAAATAAGCCTGACACTCACTCAGTTGCATGAAGTAGTTTTTATGCGACTCGAAGCTAAAGAGCTTGTTTTGAACTCCCACAGAAATTTCCACCTCCACACTCCAACTCTTGACCAAAGCAAAACTCATTCAGAAGTCTTTACTTTCATCTTTTTACATTAATAATTTAGCAGTTTTTGTATCTTGTTTTGGTATGTTGTTGGATAGTTTTGATGAAGGGAAATAGTTTGACTAGATATCTAAATGGGGACACGCATCTATTGTTTTTAGATAATTTTAAATACTGATAAACACAAATCTATGGAAGCTTTTTCAGTTCATTGCGAATTTTTATCTCACAGTTCTGAATGTATATTTCTCAATTCTGAGTTTATATCTCACAATTCTGAGAAAATAAAAAGTTAGGAGTTAAAAACTCTTTAACTCTGAATTACGAGGTGTTTACTTTTGAATTTTTCATCACAGAATTGCGTGTTTACATCTTACAAATTTAAATTTTTATATATAAACTCACAATTTTGAGAGAGAAAAAAGTCAGAATTGAAAATGCTTCGAATTGTGAAATACAAACTCGTAATTGCAAGAAAGAAGTCAGAATTGCAATCGCAGAATTTTTTATCTATCACAATTTTTACTTTTTTCTCACGTTTCTGACATTTTTTTTCCTCAAAATTGCAAGTTTATTTCTTGTAATTCCATTTTTTTGTCTGATTTGTGAGATAAAAAAAATCACTATTACCGTTTTTATTTTTTATCCAGTGGCTTTCATACAGACCTCCAACTTAACTGTATAGAAAACTTTTTAAATTTATTTATTTATTTATTTCAGAAATAAAGCCCTTTCACGATTTACCTAAATTAAGGTTTTGTCAGTTTTAGCTAACTTCTGGTTAAAAATTTGCCCCCAAAGTATAGCTAAGTATGTACACCCACACACACATCAATGTATTTAATTTCCAGATAAGGTGAACATATTCTCTACCCTTTGGGGTTTGTGGAAGAGATTTGTCATGTACTTTTGCAAGCGAAATATGTTTTTTAGAATGCAATTCAAAGCACCGTCTGGTTTAGAGGGGGCGACTTACACACACACACATACACATGCACCTCTGTTGTCTCTGATCTTCTGATGTGGAGGAACAGGAAAGGAAGTGCAGTGCGTTATCTGAGACGACGCTATCGAGTTTAACACATGAACACTGCCGTTACATCTCCTCGCTCCGTCTCTATTTACACTTCAGCCTCATCAGTGACACAATGAGCTTTCTACAGCGCAGACGAGAGAACAAGAACAGAGAGAGAAAAAGAGTGAGAGATTTACCTGAGAAGCTTTATCTGAGATGATTTGAATTGGGACATCATTCTTTATTTATTCTGCTGTGAAGAAGGCAGAGAATAGAGCTTTACCTGAGGACTCCAATCAGCTTAAACACTGAAATTTAAATGCCACACACAAAAAAAAAAAAAAAACACACACGCACACACACACACACACACACACACACACACACACACACACACACACACAACACACACACACACATACAGACCTACAAAAATCAATCTTAATTATTTTTGACATGCTTTCCAGAAGAGATATCCCTTTTATTCATTCACAAGCATAATTATAAGTTAATAAAACATGTTCTCAGATTCTTTATTGAAAATATCTTTGTAACGATTTTTTTTTAATTAATTGAAAAATTATAATCTGAGATAAATAAAAATGTTAAACATAATGTCTGTTAAAATGGTTTATTTAAAAGAACATTTTATTGTTTAAAATGTTTTATCTAGTGTTATTTGTCAAGTAATTTTAACTTATTTTTTTATAAATATTTAGATATTTTTACTTGAAAATATTAACCACATTAACCACATCTAAATGAAACTTTCCTAAAGTAACATGATAAACCAAACAGAGCCCTGTAAATCTCCATTGATGCTGAAAAAAATGCAGATGAAAATGCAATGAACATGAACGCAAGTAAAATGTTATTATTAAAAAAACATTAAATAAATTGTTAAATTTTCATGATTTAAATTAATTACATTTGTTTTTTAATGATTAAAACAGATTACAGAATAATTTAAATGGAGAAAAAAAGAAAGAATACACAGAAAATTACAAGCAAAAATCAGAATTAATGAATTTATTAATTAGTTCACACACTTTATTTTAAGGACCGCCACTTCTCGCCATTAACAAACCATTAACTATGACTTTTGCATGAACAAATTTCTAATTTGCTGCTTATTAATAGTTAATAAGGTAGTTGTTAAGTTTAAGTATTGAATTAGGTGTGTAGAATATGGTCATGCAGAATATGTGCTTTATAAGTACTAATTAACAGCCCGTATGTTAAGAATAGGCATGCTAATAAGCATAGTTAGTTATTAATGAGAATTGGTCCCTATACTAAAGCTGCTACTCTTAATTATATTTAAATAATGACATGTTTGTGTATGCATTCATGTCAGTGGACAGTACACAATTTCCACTGACCTTTTTTTTTTTTTTAATACAGAGCTAATGCTATTTCTATCCCCACAACCCTCTGTTTTTTACATTTTTAGTAAGACATTATTGATGATGTTTGAGGCCTTTTGGGAACCGCTGGCTGATCCACACAATGAAATTGGATTTCAGGCCACCACACAACCACGCCTGATTAGACTGGCACCAGGTGACCTTGATGGTGATGTCTCTATACTGAGGTGTTAGTGAGACACAATCAGCTGCCAGGGTGTATGTGTGTGTGTGTGAGAGAGAGAGAGAGAGGAGAGACAGAGAGAGAGAGAGAGGCATCCCTCCTTCTTAGCAGTGCACAATTTATCAATCACCTGGGTGTGCCAGATCACTTGGTTGTGGACGTATGGCATTTTCTTGGTCGACATATGGGCATGCACACCAGATGAATCTTTTTTCAGTTTCTGATTTTTGAGTAATGGGAGCGCATGTGTGTAAGTACGGATTAGTCTGTTCAACAGTCAGAGGTATCTCATCTATGGGTCGGGTGCAGCCCTTTGCTTATTTCATTTTCTTTACAAGTTGTGTGATTTTTACTTGTGTATGTATCTCTATATGGATCAGTTTATAAATGTTAGACAAATCTACCTTCCACGTACATGTATAAAATGAATGAATGAATTGAGTCTATTACCAGGATGACTTTTTAATTAAATGTTTTTCATATACAGTTATGTCTCTGTGGTATTGACAGAAATTTGGATCACATAAAATAATGGAAAACTTTAATTTTACAATTAACCTAAAATTTGCAATGAATTTAACTCATTTATTTAAAATACATTTCTATTTCTGTTTTTGTACATTTAATCTAGATGAAATATTGAGTCTTAGGATGTTGATCTAGGACTTAGTGAGTCATATGATAATTTTGATAAATTAGGTGAAAATCAAATGAAATGGTACATTTTATTAGATTTTAAAGTGAAAATTTGGCTGTTTTAAAAACTAATAGCATCACTGATAAATATTGTATTTTGTGTGGCTATATTAGACAAAACAAGTGTACAGCTTTGTAGATATGCATTTTCCTTTTGGTTATAATTTCAAAGAAATGAGATTAAAATCTTGATTTGCCTGCTTCACAGTTCAGCCATCAATACTGTTTATCCCTCTCTCCCCATTCTCTCTCCTTTATGAACCCTGGTCTGTAGCAGTCTCTCTCTCCTCAGTGAGTGAGTGAGGGGTAATTACTGTTAGATAAATGCCTGTGACCTGTTTTAATTAGATGCCCTGGGGAGTTTTGGATCTGCACTGAGTCCAGACAGTCACTGCAGCTAAAATGACCAGACAAATAGGACACATGTACCGCTGAACTCCTCGACAGAGACCTTTAACACCACAGTGTTAAAATAGACCTTTTTTTACTGCATCCTAGTAACCATGTTGGATTTGTTAGATTTTAGTTTTTTTTTTTTTTTAAAGAAGATTACACACATTAAAACCAATACAAATGCCTACCTCATGATTTGAGGCTGGACTTTCCAGGTTGGGCATGCAATTTTTAAAGAAATCATGGCAGAAACAATTGATAGGTAACACTTTAGTATAGGGACCAAGTCTCATTAGTTGCATATTAGCATGCCTATTATTAACATATAAGCTTAGGACTTATAAAGCACATATTCTTCATGACCATATTCCACATCCCTAAACCAATACCTAAACGTAACAATTACCTTACTAACTATTAAGGGGAGACACTGCAGGTAGAAACAGAGTTTTTTCATGCACTTGTCAATATTTAGATTTTGGGCTTTTTGGCTTTTCATAAAGTGTTTTTTCAGACTTATGGAAAGAAAACATCCAAAAGACACTGTTAAGTGTTTCTTTTTATAGCACTTTAATCTATTTGTGTCAATAGATTCAATAAAATACATATTTTTTATGTATTTTAAGGCCATTTTCTCAAAATGAGTTTTTTCTCCTACTCGGGAGCCATAAATCTCCACTTCAGTGGCTCTTTGACACACACCGAACTTTACATATTTATTGAAGGTTTTTACAGAGGGGATTTGTTCATATATAATTTTCTTGATTATATAAAACATTTTATTCCCCCAAATGGGGTGAAAATATATAGTTTTCTAGCTGTTCAAAGTATTTTCTGAATTATGGAGTGACAAAAAGAGATACAAATAACATGGCCGCGGGAAGTGGGGGTGCTGGGGGTGCTGCAGCACCCCCTAGTGACGAGAGGGAGATTTAAAAAAAAATGTAGGTCTATTAAAATATTTTGCACAATTTATAAATTCCTTATGAATATTTTAGAAAATGATTTTTTTTGACCACACGTAGGCTATTACGTATATTTTTGGATTTGAATTTCATATTTTTGAGGCCTAATCAACACAGGTTCGGAAGTTACGTTGTCAACGTCAGGCAGGCAGGTTTGGTCGCCGAGTAAAGAGGTTTCCCGCTCGTTCCATGCAGAAGACATCCATCTTTGGCAGCAGCTGACTAGTACATTTACATAGTTTAATGACAGAAACGAGGAGAAAATATGTCACAGAAACGGATTTTGGATTTTTTTTGGAAAGCCACCAGCGAAGAAATCTAATACCCCTGCAACCATGACAATGGAGTCTGTCCGCCTTTGCCTCTGCCTGCAGTTGAACCGGCAGGCCCAGCCCCAGCACCCGCAACCCCAACCTAGCGTGATTGGATTTGACGAGCCCTTCCAGCCAACATCCAGTTTCAATATTTCCCGCACGGCGTTGTGGTAATGAAAACGTCGGAGATTATTTCCTTGTGGTTTTGTGTAAAAAGGTTGGAGATGGAGACAGAAAGCTTTATACTGTGCGTGTGGTTCTTTGCGTAATGGATGTGGAGAACTGTTTTCAATAAACAAATTGCTTAAATAGTCAGAGATTATTTCCTTGTGGTGTGCGTAAAAAATATGATTTTGGAGTTAATAGAGTTGCGTGTGTTGGACATAAACGTGCAGTGACTCAAGCCAGCTGACCAAATCGCGATTGCATTGTTTTTTCGCGTTATTGTGAAGTTTTTGATTATATTATATTTTGTTGTAATATTATTTGTTGTATCCTAAATAAGTTTGCATGTATGTATAGGCTATCTGAAATTGTAATGAAAGTAATTATTTCGTTTTCTTTTCGATTATTAAACTATTATTTCTGATTCTGCTTCTGCTTCAGTGATTAATAGCGCATTGCGCATATCTGAGAACTGATGTCTGTGTGTTTCAGACCCTGGCTGGCTGTGCACTGACGTGTATATGACAATAAAGTAGCAAATCTCAATGTATTTATTTTTAAAAATGTATTTTAAATAGGCCTATAGGCTCATAGGTTTTTTTTTGTCAAAAAAAAAAAAAAAAAAATTCACAGCACCCCCCCTGTTCAAAATTACTTCCCGCGGCCCTGACCTAGAAATTCCTTCTGTAAAAACATTTGACTCTAATATGTCAAAAAAATAATAAAATAAACAAGAATTTTGAAATCTGACTTCATTCCAGTGTTCAGCCTATTTTTGTACTAGACATTTTATGCAAATTAGCGCATATTTCATTAAATAATGCCTCATTTGCATATTTCAGTATAACATTTTAGAAAACTTGTAATACAAAAAATGTTTGCAATTATCAATGTAATCAATCAACTTGGTAAGTAAGGTGGATCAAACTATTAGTTATTTTTTTACCCTATTCACCTGCAATGTCTCTCGCCTTAATAAGCAGCCAATTAGGATCTTATTGAGGCAATAGTCATAGTTAATTGTTTTGTTTTAATACTATTATTGAGCAAGAACACATTAAATTGATCAAAAAGTAAAATAAAAACATTTATAATGTTACAGAAGATTTCAAATAAATGCTCTTTCTATTCATCAGAGAATCGTGAATAACAGATTCATGATTTCCACAATTTTAATCAGCACAACTGTTTTCAATAGTGATGCACCACAAAATGCACCACATTAATTTAATTTTACTAAAATACTAATCAATTATAATAATATTCACACAATTCAATACAAAATAAATAATTTATCCATTAAAAAATCAAAAAAACAACAAGCTTCACGATGCCATAGAAACAACTTTTTTTGTCTAAATGGTTCTGTGGTGAGTGGAGCAGGTGTCGCTCATTTCCCAATCACTCCACCGGCATAAACAACTTTTAACATTTGAAGAAACTTTTTGTTTCACAAAAGGTTCTTTGTGGTGAAATACAGAGTTCTTGCATGAAACTCTGATGGCACAGTCCAACAGGTCTAACTCAAATCTGGTTGTAATGACATCATTATTGTCACAGTTGAGTTGATGGTTCTCTCCTGTATTGGTAGCCAACGAGTTCGCTACTCAACATTCAAATATATGACTAGAGCTTGGCCGTAGCAGGCAGCTTGCTTCACAGAAACCCTCCACCTTCCCCAGCCAACACTGTGTAATGATTCTGCTACTAGGTGATTCTGTACAAACCCGATTCCAAAAAAGTTGGGATATTGTACAAACTGAGTAAAAAAGGAAATGGAATAATTTACAAATCTCATAAAACTTATTTTTATTTACAGTAGAATATAGATAACATATCAAATGTTGAAAGTGAAATGTCATGGCAAATATTGGCTAATTTTGGATTTCATGAGAGCTACACATTCCAAAAAAGTTGAGACAGCTATCAATAAGAGGCCGGAAAAGTTATGTGTAAATATAAGGAACAGCTGGAGGACCAATTTGCAACTTATTAGGTCAATTGGCAACATGATTGGGTATAAAAAGAGCCTCTCAGAGTGGCAGTGTCTCTCAGAAGTCAAGATGGGCAAGAGGATCACCAATTCCCCACCAAGTGCTGCGGCAAAAAAATAGTGGAGCAATATCAGAAAGGCAGTTTCTCAGAGAGAAAAATTGCAGAAGTTTGAAGTTATCATAATCTACAGTGCATAATATCATCCAAAGATTCAGAGAATCTGGAACAATCTCTGTGCATAAGAGTCAAGGCTGGAAAACCATACTGGATGCCCCTGATCTTCGGGCCTTTAGACGGCCCTGCATCACATACAGGAATGCTACTGTAATGGAAATCACAACATGGGCTCAGGAATACTTCCAGAAAACATTGTCAGTGAACACAATCCACCGTGCCATTCGATGTTGCCGGCTAAAACTCTATAGGTCAGAAAACAAGCCATGTCTAAACATGATCCAGAAGCGAAGGCGTTTTCTCTGGGCCAAGGCTCATTTAAAATGGACTGTGGCAATGTGGAAAACTGTTCTGTGGTCAGACGGATCAAAATTTGAAGTTCTTGTTGGAAAACTGGGACGCCATGTCATCCGGACTAAAGAGGACAAGGACAATCCAAGTTGTTATCAGAACTCAGTTCAGAAGCCTGCATCTCTGATGGTATGGGGTTGCATGAGTGCGTGTGGCATGGGCAGCTTACACATCTAGAAAGGCACCATCAATGCAGAAAGGTATATCCAAGTTCTAGAACAACATACTGCTCCCATCCATTGACGTCGTCTCTTTTTTCAGGGAAGACCTTGCATTTTCCAACATGACAATGCCAGACCACAAACTGCATCAATTACACCACATCATGGCTGCGTAGAAGACTAGGATCCAGTGTCACAATGCAGAAGGAGGAGAGGACTCAAACCACGAAGGCAGGTAATGTCTCTCTTTAATTTACCTCAGAAGGTTTTCACAAGGCAAAAGAACTGAGGCTGCCGTCAGGTGACTTCTCAAACAAAAATGTCTTTATAATTAATAACAAAGGAAGACCGTCAATCCGCCAGTGACGGGGAATCCCGGGAGAGAAGAGAACGGGTCCAGGTGAGCGGATGGTACTACTGGCGACAGTCAACTCACGTCAGCGGGAGGCTGGGTAGAATGGAGGTTTAGCGAAGATTCGTTCAACATGCACCAAAACAGGACACGACAAGACAGGACAGGAGGGGAGAGGACAGGCTCAGGTACGTATGGGAACATGAGATAATAATCTCTGGTGGAGAACAAAGTGGAGAGAAGACTAGAAATAGAGAGTCTAATCAGAGAAAAGAAGGTACAGGTGTAGAGAGAGGGAGAATGAAAAGAGCCGAAGGGATGAGAAGCAGATGTGTGTCAGGGATCAGTCCAAGCCCATCCCCATCCACACCACAACGATCACACTCCCCTGAGTATTAATCACCTCCAACAGGAACAGACCATATGCTCTTGTCCTCCTGACCAACGCGATACACAGCGGATTCTAAGACGTAACGTATACTTACCTTTAAAACACTAACCTCTGTGTCATTGTTCTACTGCCCCCAGGATCCCAGATTATTCACCTGTTACCTGAAATCCAGCGATCTCCCCAGTCTCCTGTGTTTCCTCAAAGCTTGCTTGGTAGCTTCCGTTTCTGAAAGAGAAAGAGCCAAGTATCAGCGAACTGTGACTGTGCGGCATTGACATATCTTCGAAGGATGTACTCACCTGCTTTCAGCCCCACACTGAGTAATCTGCACCAAACCTGCACCTGAAATCACTAACTACTTATCCTGCACTTGTGATTCTGAAAATAAACACTGTGTTTGGATTCACTCACCTCTGTCTCTCGTCTATATCCTGACAGAAGGCTTGACCGACACCGCAATGAATCCAACGCAGCCCCGAAGACAGTGCTTCCGCTAACGCCGCTCCCACGCTGGTGTATGTCGCCAACACAGTCTCTCGACCAGCGCCCTTCTTCTGGCCAGGTGGAGGATTGCAACAGGTTCCTATTGCAATGCTCGCCAGTCGCCCTAGCCAACAACCACACGCCCACCAATATCCCACGGAAAGATCAAAGATCTCATTCATCAGTCAACAGTTATCCGGGGCCGTGTTAAGATGGACTGAAGCGCTGTGGGTTCCAAGAGACTGTGGTCACCTCATCAGTATCCAGAATTTCATCAGTCATTTAATGAATGTGTTTGAACATACCCCCGTAGACGATTCCTCTGTCAGCGATCGGCTACTACAATTATGTCAAGGTAGAAGAACCGTTTCTGAATATTCCCTTGAATTTCGAATCCTAGCTGCGGCAAACGGATGGAACGAAAAAGCACTTCTTACAGTCTACCAAAGAGGATTAAATCTAGCCATTTACGATGATGCAATGGGGTTGGAAAAATTCATGCAACAAGCTCTCAGAGTTCATTTGAGATCACAATCCTGTTATCAAGAAGCTCACGCCCCAGCTCCCGTTCCCCATCAGAACTAACCTGAAGAATTCCCAGAACCGAAGTTGGAGAAAATGCAGGTGGATACCCACAAATAAACCCCAGCAGAATGCAACCGTCGACGTGAACTCAATCTATGCCTCTACTGTGGAAATGAAGGACATTTTATACGAACATGCCCATCTCGTCCCCCTCGGTTACTGGTGTGTTCTGTTCTCTACCAACCCTTTGTATCAACCCCATTAACTATATGTGTGATTCTGAAGTCCCGAGATTTCAACGTTGCAGCCACCGCCATCGTGGACTCCGGGTCAGCAGGCAACTTCATATCAGGAGATCTCTCCAAGGCGCTCAAGCTCCAAAAGATCCGTACCACCAAGCCGTACTCCATCCATGCAGTGACAGGCGAAGTTATCAACAAGGGGTATGTAACATCTGAAATAACACCCATTACCCTATGTGTTGAAAATATACCCATCACAAATTATTTGACCCATTCGTTCTTGAGAATAGCCAAGCTGACGTAATTCTAGGCTGCCCATGGCTCATTCAACACTAACCCTCTATAGATTGGAAGACAGGGAAAATTCTGAACTGGGGCCGTAACTGTCTACCCACTAATACCTTATTACCCGTACAACCCCTTGACGACCAACCTGCACCCATGTCAGTGAGCTCCACATCCATTGAGAGTCCCAAAGAGAACCTATCTATCAATGTTCCTCCATGTTATGCGTCCTTTGCAGACGTCTTCAATCCCATAGCAGCCTCTAGGCTACCTCCACACCGACCTTGGGATTGTGCAATTAATTTGATCCCAGGTGCAACCATTCCCAAGGGTCGGATCTATTCGCTATCAATCCCCGAACAAGCCGCTATGAAAGAATATGTCGAAGAGGCTTTAAAACAAGGGTACATTCGACCTTCTACATCTCCAGCTGCCGCCAGCTTCTTCTTCTTTGTCCCAAAGAAGAATGGGGGCTTGCGGCCCTGTATAGATTTATAGAGCCCTCAATACAGTAAAGTTCAGCTATCCACTCCCCCTAGTCCCCAGCTTCACTAGAACATCTCAGAGAGGCCCGCATATTCACTAAGTTTGACCTTAGAAATGCATACAACTTGGTCAGGATTTGAAAAGGAGATGAGTGGAAGACGGCGTTCCTCACTCCCACAGGGCACTACGAATACCTTGTGATGCCGTATGGCCTGGTAAACGCCCCCTCGGTTTTCCAGAGTTTTATGGACGAGGTCTTCCGAGAATTCCTGAACCGCTTTGTCCTTGTTTATATCGATGATATTCTCATCTTCTCTCGCAATAGAATTGAACATCAGCACCATGTATCCCACCTACTCCAACGGCTCCGAGAGTTCTCCCTGTTCGTCAAAGTAGAAAAATGTGTTTTCCACCAGACCTCCATCGACTTCTTGGGTTACCATCTCAGCGAGAAGGGGGTTAAGATGGACAACCGTAAGACCCAAGCCATCACTTCCTGGCCCAGTCCTAAGACAATCAAGGATTTGCAGAGGTTCTTGGGTTTTGCAAACTTTTACCACTGTTTTATAAACCAGTACAGCATGATAACAACCCCATTAACGTCTCTCCTGAATGGGAAACCGAAGAACCTTCACTGGACTCCAGAAGCTGAACATGCCTTCCAGACATTGAAGACCGCTTTCACCGCTGCTCCTCTTCTTCAGCATCCAGACCCAGAAAAGAAATTCATTGTTGAGGTAGACACTTCTACAACAGGCGTGGGAGCTATCCTGTCACAGTGCCCAGAAAACTCAGTCAAACCCTTGCCTTGTGCCTTTTTCTCCCGAAAATTATCCCCCTCTGAAAGAAACTACAATATTGGCAACCGAGAACTCCTAGCCGTGAAACTCGCTCTGGAAGAATGGAGACACTGGTTGGAGGGAGCCAGGCAGCCATTTCTCGTACTTACGGATCACAAGAACCTCCAATACTTAAGGGAAGCTAAGCGTCTCAACCCTCGCCAAGCTCGATGGGCTCTGTTCTTTACCCTGTTCCACTTTCAAATATCCTACCGCCCCGGATCAAAGAACACAAGAGCAGATACCCTGTCACGTCTCCATGCTCCTGAAGAAACCATGGCAGAACCAGAACCCATCCTGCCAACCAAGTTATTTGTTAACCCCATCCAGTGGGATCTCGATGAACAACTTCTCGAATGATCACAACACATGCCCGTTCCTCCAGAGTGTCCAGCTGGCAAAATCTATGTGCCTGAGGATCACCGCACTTCCCTCATTTCCTCCGCTCATTCGTCTGTTGGGACAGGTCACCCCGGAATCAACAAAACATACTCTACACTTCAGCAAAAATACTGGTGGCCGAAAATGCTGGACGACATCCAGGAGTTCATCCAGGGGTGTACACTCTGTGCCATGACCAAGGTACCTCACCAGCTACCCACTGGGAGGCTACTCCCGTTGCCAATCCCTCATCGTCCCTGGTCCCATATTGGGGTCGACTTTGTTACCGATCTTCCAGTCTCCGACGGTAACACTTGCATTCTTGTGGCCATTGACCGATTCTCTAAGGCATGCAAGTTGATCCCCCTGAAAGCCCTGGCTACAGCCTTTGACACAGCAGAATTACTATTTGAACACGTATTTCGTAAATTCGGCATTCCTGAAGATATCGTGTCTGACAGAGGACCCCAGTTCATCTCCAGAGTTTGGCGGTCATTCTTCGCCCTTCTCAACGTGACAGTAAGCTTATCTTCTGGTTACCACCCACAGACAAATGGTCAAACAGAGCGAAAGATTCAAGACATCAGCCGCTTTCTCAGGACCTTCTGCCACAACAACCAACACCTTTGGAGCCGCTATTTAATCTGGGCAGAGTATGCCCAAAACTCCCTCCAACAGACATCCACAAACCTGACCCCGTTCCAGTGTGTCCTGGGTTATCAGCCTCCACTGTTCCCCTTGTCCGGTGAGTCTTGGAACCAGGCACACCACCACCTTCAGCAGGCAGTAAATCGCCAACGATCCTTTGCTGATACTCACCACCGCCAAACTCTTACCTACCAACCTGGACAATTAGTATGGCTCTCCACTCGTGATATCAGATTAAGACAACCATGTCGCAAGTTAAACCCCAAATACATCAGTCCATTCCCTGTGGAGCAACAAGTTAACCTGGTCACTTACCGACTTCGATTACCCACCCAGTATCGAATACATCCCACCTTTCATGTCTCCCTGTTAAAACCCCATCACTTACCTGTTTCTGTTCCTTCTGCAGACCCAACCCCTGACGATAACCCCCCCTTACCGCCCATAGAAACCGAGCCCATCTACACGATAAAAGAGATACTGGACTGCCGACGTCGTGGTGGACGACTCGAGTAACTGGTGGACTGGGAGGATTATGGTCCAGAAGAAAGGTGTTGGGTACCTCGTCATGATATCCTCGACCCCAATCTGCTCACTGAATTTCATACTCAGCATCCGGAGAGACCAGCCGCACGACTCCGCGGCAGACCCCCACGACGTCGGAGAGACGCGGACCCTGGAGGGGGGGTAATGTCAGGGATCAGTCAAGCCCAGTCCCATCCACACCACAACGATCACGCTCCCCTGAGTATTAATCACCTGCACCTCACCACCACAACAAAACCAACCACATAACACAACAAAACAAACAACACACCACAGCCCCAGTTCGATGTCAAGCCTCCAACAGGAACAGACCATATGCTGTTTTCTCCTGACCAACCGATACACCGCGGATTCTAAGACCTAACGTATACTCACCTTTAAAACACTAACCTCTGTGTCATTGTTCTACTGCCCCCAGGACCCCAGAGCATTCACCTGTTACCTGAAATCCAGCGATCTCCCCAGTCTCCTGTGTTTCCTCAAAGCTTGCTTGGTAGCTTCCATTTCTGAAAGAGAAAGAGACAAGTATCAGCGAACTGTGACTGTGCGGCATTGACATATCTTCGAAGGACGTACTCACCTGCTTTCAGCCCCGCACTGAGTAATCTGCACCAAACCTGCACCTGAAATCACTAACTACTTATCCTGCACTTGTGATTCTGAAAATAAACACTGTGTTTGGATTAATTCACCTCTGTCTCTCGTCTATATCCTGACACTGTGAGTGATAATGAGATAAGCGGATGAGTGTGTGAAAGGGACTAACCAGGAGAGGGAGAAGGAGAGACAGAGAAGGATACCAGGTTCATGACATCCGGGTACTGAAATGGCCAGCCTGCAGTCCAGATCTTTCACCCATAGAAAACATTTGGCACATCATAAAGAAGAAGATGTGACAAAGAAGACCTAAGACAGTTGAGCAACTAGAAGCCTGTATTAGACAAGAATGCGACAACATTCCTATTCCTAAACTTGAGCAACTTGTCTTCTCAGTCCCAAGACGTTTGCAGACTGTTATAAAAAGAAGAGGGGATGCCACACAGTGGTAAACATGGCCTTGTCCCAACTTTTTTGAGATGTGGTGATGCCATGAAATTTAAAATCAACATATTTTCCCTTAATATGATACATTTTCTCAGTTTAAACATTTGATATGTCATCTATGTTGTATTTTAAATAAAATATTGAAATTTGAAACTTCCACATTGCAAATTCTTTACATATGTAAACATACTTACAGACTGTGAGTCAGAACAGCTGGCATTGTAGTCTTCTCTCCCAGGATCAGGAAACAGTCCTCCATAAAATGTGCTGCAGACTAAATATTTGGGTTGAACTGTTCTGGAACAGTGTTGTAAATACAACTTAACCACTGATTCCTCTTTTGGAAGGCCAAACAAAGTATTTTCGCTTTCACAATGAAACAGCGTCTCCACAACATGGCGCCAGCGGCAACAGCAAGAATCAAAGTTATGCCTTCTTTCTTTGCGTGAACATTTGGGCGGTGTTATGCAAATCTTCCCTTAAAGTGACGTAGGTGTGGGGGCGTGTTAGAATGAGCCGTTTTAGGGGGGTGTGGTTGACTCTTAACTTTTATAACGAATATCTCTTTGGGTTTGAGATTTTAGTCTTTGCAACTTTACAGATCTTCTTTATGCACCAAAAGCTTGCAACACTCCAAAGAGAAAAGAAAACTTGAAATCGCATCATATGACCCCTTTAAGCACCTTTATTTTTAGAGTGTACCCTAAGGTTGTGGGTTCGAGTCTTTGGCCGGCAATACCACGACTGAGGTGCCCTTGAGCAAGGCACCGAACCCCCAACTGCTCCCGGGCGCCGCAGCATAAATGGCTGCCCTCTGCTCCGGGTGTGTATTCACGGTGTGTGTGTGTTCACTGCTGTGTGTGTGCACTTTGGATGGGTTAAATGCAGAGCACAAACTCTGAGTATGGGTCACCATACTTGGCTGTATGTCACGTCACTTTTACTTAATACTTTGAAAATATACAGTATACCCATGTGACTCAAATCTGTTTGAACTCAGGAAATGTAAACGGGAGGGGGGCATGATCCAAACCACATATGTAGGTGGTTTAAAATCAGATTTTTTTTTCTCTCAGAATTCTCAAAAAATTGAAAAGGTGAATTGAAAAGTATTGAAAAAATGCACCATTCTATTCCTGACGCATCTGTATAAAAACCAGCCTTTAAAAAATATTGTAGATAGAATACAAGAACTTGTCATGTGTAAAGTTTACCATATACAAACGATTAAAATAGAAAATGTTCAGTTGAAAAAAAAAATGTAGGTATTTACTGAAAAACAAGATAAATACTGATTAGGGAAAGGTATTTTATTTTTATTCTTTTTTACTCGCTTAGAGAACAAGCAATGAACTGGTTACTCGCTAACAGTGCTGTCAAATCTCTGCGAGTAATGGGCTTTTGGTGTTACTTGTGCTGCAATGTTTTCTATGATTTGGGTACCAGTAATTAATAGCACAAACATATTCCATCATTAGCATGATTCTAGGGAGATTTTGCATTAATGGTGTAGCATTCTTGCTGTCATTAACACATCTGTATACAGGCTGTCATGGCTAACTGCTGTTTTGACAGATTTAGCATCAGTTTTATGATAACGTGAATAAATGTCAGCATGTTGGCCCAGCTATAAATAATCATATTATTAAGTGTAAATGAGAGAATTCAACAAGTCTGAATTGCATTTTATAGAAAAGCTGTGCTGTTGAGTGAGTTTTATAGAGCTAAATCCAAAGGCTGACATTTACAGCAGGGAAAAAACAAGAGAAATAGAGAAAGTCTCTCTTTTAATGCTGATATGGTAAACTTCCTGGTCTTGTGTATAGAGTCAAAGTGAGAGAGACTGCAGTATAATGTTCCTGTTGTTTTATTTAGGAGCTTCACTAATGGTTTTTAGTGATTAGCAGTCAAGAGTAATGCTTTCATAGCCTCATTAACATGTCAGTTAGCAATGGCTAACTGCTGTCCTGAGGCTGGTCACTTCTGGAATCAAATTCTTAGTCCCCATCATGAATGGGAATCATTTCCACTCACACAGACACACATTTCACAGAGGAGTCAAAAGCTAACCTTTCTAAGTAGTGTTTTCCTCTCAAAGTTCAAAATGTCTAAACAATAAACTAGCATAATATAAGCATTTCAATTTATTAGTCTAAATGGTGTGAAATATCATGCAAGTGTGTTGCTTATTTTGCAGTCAGCACATGAAACATCTTGTTCAAACCAAATTCATCACGTATGTACAAACATACACACTGGGTCTGGAATGTGAGCTGGAAACATCCTGCTGTCTTTGGAAAAATATATTCCCCGGTTTCACAGACAAGGCTTAAACTTAGTCCCAGACTAAAGTGTAAGTCTGAGCTGTTTTAACTGAAACAAACTTTCACTGACTGATCTTAAAATATATCAGTGTCTCTGTTTTGTCTTAAAATTCACATCATTAATGTTTTTTTCTAAGGCATGTTAATAAAAATTACTTAAACTTCCTTAGTCTAAAATGGCCTATGGCCTAATCCTGGCTTAGTCTAAGCCCTGTCTGTGAAACCGGGCCATTATGTATAGTCTTATTTTCAAAGACCCTGTCTTAAGTAAAGACTTGAATTTATTTGTGCGTCAATTGTTCCCTACAACTTAGAACATCTCTAGTGTTTTATATAATGGTGGGGACTTACTATTTACATCTTTTGTTATTAGGGTCAGTGATAAATATGAGTGTCTATGATAAAGGAAAATGAAATATTCAAAAGGTATAGAACTATAAATATTTTAAAACATCCAACAAGTTATTAGAGAAATGTACTCTTTGTATCAGTGTTGGTTTTATATGAAAATATATGATATTTTATGTTTTAATTTTATGTTTTGTTTCTGCTCGTTGGTTGTACCACATGACTTTTGGTGCACAAACATTTTTAAATATATTTATAATATTTAAACAAAACTTCACTGTTTTGTAAAAGATTATGCCAGACTACTTAAGGTTTTTATTTTTTTAAATAAGAATTTGTTTTAATGAGGTTCCTTTTCTTCATATGATATCAGGACAGTTGTATACATCATCCTGGCATTTTTTGACTGTAACAAACCTAAGTTGAATTTTACCTAAACTAATTTCTGCTGCAGAAAAAAAAAAAAAAAAAAAAAAACTTTATATACTCTCAAGGTACAAAAGCAGTCACTTGGGCAGTTCCTTTTCAAAAGGTACACTTTTGTACCAATATGGACTCTTCAGGTATAAAAGTGTACCTTTTAAAAAGGTACTGCCCCAGGGACAGCTTTTGTACCTTTTTTTCTGAGAGTGTATTTCAAAATTATTTTCAAAATCTCTCAAAAAGACTTTTTTTCTTGCAATTCTGAGTTTGTGTTTTAAAATCATTATTATTATTATTATTATTATTCTATTATTATTATTATTATTATTATTATTTTGCAGTTCTGATGTGAAGTCAGAATTGTGAGATATAAAGTCAGAACTATGAGACATAAACATGCAAGAGAAATACCTTTAATTTACCTTTACCTTTGTTTATAATGATGAAAAATAATAAATATCATTTATAATAATTGTATTAAATTTTATTCCATGGTGAAAATGGGCTTATATAACTTATCTATAATTTATATATTTATAGATATATATATATTATATATTTATATATATATTTATATATTTATTTATATAATTTATCTCACAAGGCCCATAAGGACCAATTCTCAATTTGCATGAACATCATAACATATTGACCATTTATTAGTACTAATAAATTATGCATGATTATATTTTAGATCCCTTAATCCTAAACTATACCTAAACTCAAAGAATACCTTAGTATTTTAACTAATTTAACTAATTAGGAGTTTATGGAGGCAAAAGTCATAGTTAATAGTGATAATTGGACCTTAAAATACAGTGTGACCAATATTTATTTTATTTATTTTTTACTCTTTTTGGAGGTGAGATGACACACACAATGATTTACCAAAGTGTGCTCTCCACTGAGAAAATCCATTAAAATGAGCTGTCACTGGTGGCAGCCGCATTTAAAAAGTCTAAAGGTTAAAGTGACAATTAAGTAGTGGATGTTTCATCGTCACTCCCATTAAGATGGAGAGTCATTTGGGTTGCTTGCGCAAGAGGAATCACGCATGCACACACACTCAAATATCACCGTCCCGTCATACACTAAGCCCATGTACAAGCAACCAGCCTCCACACAGCAGGTTACATACTATAACCCACTCCCGTGCATATTGAAACTTGGCAACCCTGGCATTCAGCGAAGCCCATTACAGTCATTAGTTTGCTGTTTGTCTCCATGCATTACACACAACAGTGACGTGCCATTTATTGAATGGCTTTTGCTGCTGGGTGAAAAAAGAGCACCAGGGAAAGAAAGCCATTACAAACAAGCGCGTGATTTATGAAATCAATCTCCCGCGTGGTGCAGTCAGTGCCCCTTATTGTGTATGCGTGCTGTGAGACAGACACAAACTACACACCTTATGCAAAAGAAAAATAGCCTTCAAGTTAAACAACGAGTGAGAAAGAAGCAAAAGACCTGCGCTTAATCAGCTCCTAAAATTAAACATCAAAAATACCCAAATTATTGTGTGTGGCAAAGCGATTTGTCTGCAATTAGGTGACTTGCACATCAGTCAGAGTGCAGAGAAGGGGAACAGAACGTTAATGGAATGGCAGAGGCCATTAAGACGTTTTAAAATACAGCCCCGACCCGACGTTTTAAAAAAACATGCAGAATTAATAAGCAGGTCGGCGTTAACAAGAGCCGCGGTAATTTGTCCCCAGCGACTTCATTTGCTAGTGAGCCATATTGAGGGTTTTTAAAGAGGTCGTTGTTTTTGTTTATTGTCTCTACGGAGGCATTTATTGAGGCGAGAGGGAAATAGAGAGAGCAGGAAGAGAAAGACAATGAAACGCCGAGAGAAAGGGGTGATCAAAGTGCCAAATTGAAAGACGCAGAGTGATTTAAGATGGATAAAGGGATGCATGAGAAAAAGCTGCTTCTCGAATCGGCCCGTAGAGGTGCGATGCAAGCATGTGACATGACATTTATAAACAGAGAAGTAATGAGTAACCATCACGCTCTCTTTTAGAAGGTGATAGCATTTCGTATGTATGTGTATGTGAGGAAGGCTGGCCCTTTACTTTGGCCTACAGGTCTTACTTGCGCTGTAATTTAGTGTGACGGACCTCAGCTCGGGTGATAAAGTGTGACATACAAAGTGTGTGCGCATGCGCGTGTGTGCTCCGGATTGCAGACGCTGCATAATTGCACAGCAGTGTGGATAATGAATTAGGCAGTGCTGTGAATGATATGTGCTGTATATTATAGAGATGGACTCAAATGTCTCTATCTATCTGCAGCATCTCAACTCTCTGGCAAGCTGCCGTTCTCACCTTTTTCAACCTCTCTCTTATTTTTTCTTCTTTCCTCTGTTCTTGTTTCCTCAAAAAACCCTAGAAAAGTTAGTTTAAAATGTCAGAATAAAAAGTCCCTTGGGTTCCATTAATTTATTGTCATGAAAGAATACCACTGCCATTACTCTTGTATTTATAGGCATAGCTCTCCTCACACACATCACAGGTATGCTGGACTTATCACATCCCTGAACATTTGAAAGTTAAATTGACATGCCCTTTAATGTCTTCTGGTAGACTGTTGTACCTCTATATCCTTTCTGCATGTTACCATGTCGCATTTGTTGCCAAGTCTCTCCTCTTCATTTCCTGCAGTGTTGTTCGAGTGTCTTCCATGTAGTTCCAGAAGAGAGTGGGCGGCACTAAAGAAGATGACAGAAAGTTAAAGGAATGCTCTAAAGCCTGGTCTGATATGTTGCTATAATAAATATAAGACAGTTTACATTGAGATTAATGTAATTTACAGTAGTAATCTTAATATTGCTACTTTTAAACTTTCTATACAGTAAAGAATCCTAAAAAATATGTATCACATTTTCCATAAACATAACAAACAAATAATAATAATTATTCCTTACATTTATATAGTGCTTTTCTGGGCGCTCAAAGTGCTTTACATAGAAGGAGGGAATCTCCTCAAACACCACCAGTGTGCAGCATCCACCTGGATGATGTGACGGCAGCCATATTGCGCCAGAGCACCCATCACACACCAACTTATTGGTGGAGAGGAGACAGAGAGTTGGAGCTAATCAGTAGATATGGGGATGGTTAGGAGGCCATGATGGTCAGAGGCCAATGAGTAAATTTGGCCAGGATGCCAGGGTTACACCCCTAAACTTTTTTGAAGGACATCCTGGGATTTTTAATGACCACAGATAGTCAGGACCTCGGTTTAACATCTCATCTGAAAGACAGTGCTTTTAGTCAATATAGTGTCCCTGTCACTACACTGGGGCATTAGGGCACACACAGACTACAAGGTGAGCACCCCCTGCTGGCCTCACTAACACCTCTTCCAGCAGCTACATGGTTTTCCCAGGAGGCCTCCCATCCAGGAACCTACCATCCTCAACCCCACTTAGATACAATTGACAACCAGTTTACGGAAACCACAGACCACTACTGCTGGCAAATAATGCAGTGCAACTATTTTCAACACTGATAACAATATTTTTTTATTGACCAGTAAATCAGCATATTAGATTAATTTTTGAAGGATCGCATGCATGGAAGACTAGGAAAAAGTTCTAAATATTACATTACATTGCATTTAGTTAGTTAGTAATTTTAGTCCACCCACAAACTAACTGACCAGCATTCATTTCTGTTAAATATTTTTTAAAATAAAAAAGGGTATTATACACTCTTAAAAATAAATGTTCTGTATACTGGCACTGGTTCCATGAAGGTCATTCTTTTATATAGAGATGGCTCTCTTGGACCACTAGCATGGACATCACATGACCTAGAGAATGTGCAGTAATTTTTGTCGCTCAAAGCACGAGGTCCGTCATAGTACGCAGTTCATGCAGAACCATCAGGTCATGGCCACCCTTATGCAGGTCTCTCAGGGCTTCGGCCTGATGGACCTGCAGTAACATTATGATGTGAAGGGCAGAAGTCGCCTCCCCACAAGCTTTTTAAACAATGCCAGTTAGACCTGACGAATACCTACATGCCCAGGTCACCCCGAAAGTGGAAGTGGCTGTTGGACACAGTTGCATGGCCACAGACCTCTCCACCGAGGGAATGTCCATGTAGAGAGTGTGGTGAGAGCAGTGGAACTACAAGATTTTTTTCAGGCAGTAAAAGGATCCTTCCCAGATCTTGTAAGCTCCTCATGCACCTCCGGGAAGAATGACACCAGAGAGGGGTGCCTGCAACCAGCGCAACCTTCACCGAGAAACCACTCGTCCAGCCTTGAGGGATCTGGACGCACTGGAGGACTCCACACAAGCCCGACATTCTTGGTGGCCCGGGAAAGCATAGCTGTCATCTCTGGGTCTGACTCAGACAATGTTGTCAGACTCAAAGGGGGTAATGCAGGTCGTCATCCCCGGAGAGAGAGCGCTCACCCTCCGATGCAGCGACTGAAGCCTGGTCTCGAGGGGGCGAACTGAAGGAAAAAGCTGGTTCCCTCCACAGTGTAGAGAGGCCAGCATGTCCATCCGACCGTTCCACTGGCTGTGGAGTGCTTGAGGGGTGACGTACTCCCTCTGGGGAAGCTGGGGAACCATGATCCTCAAATCACCTCTGAGTCCACCAGAGGCAGCGTCACCCCGATTGCCGAGATGAACACTGGATCGCGGCAGAGGCAGAGGGAACCGAATTGGTCTCAATTCATATGAGACCAATTCAGCTACAGAACCTTCAGCCCGTGGTCAGATCCCTTGTTTTTCCAGGCAGGGGTGCCCCTGAAACAGTTATCCAGGCATGCTGTGGTATTCACGGATGCCTCGGCCACCGGCTGGGGGGCCATGTACAATGGGCACGCAGTATCAGGGGTTTGGACAGGTCCACAGCTGCATTGGCATATCAATTGCCTCGAGTTGCAAGCAGTACACCTTGCCCTGAGCTGCCTCAGAGGGCACCTACGGGGCAGGGACATTCTAGTCCGCACAGACAACACTGTGACCGTTGCATATATCAACCAGCAAGGCGGTTTACACTCCCGTCCCATGTCGCAACTCACCCACCAACTCCTCCTGTGGAGTCAGAAGCATCTGAGGTCCCTCCGTGCCATCCACATCCCATGAGTGTTCAATCGGGCAGACTCGAGCAGTACTTCTAGGAGAGTGGAGACTCCACCCCCAGGCAGTTCAGCTGATCTTGAGACGGTTCAAAGTTGATCAGGTAGACCTGTTTGCATCTCCAGAAACCACCCACTGCCAGTGGTTCTACTCCGTAACCAAGGCAACGCTCAGCACGGACGCACTGGCACACAGCTGGCCCTGGGGCCTGCACAAATATGCATTCCCCCCAGTGAGCCTGCTTGCACAGACACTGTGCAAGATCAGGGAGTACGAGGAGCAGGTCTTGTTAGTGGCTCCATATTGGCCCAACAGGACCTGCTTCCCCGAACTCATGCTCTTTGCGACATCCCCTGGCCGATTCCTCTGAGAAAGGATCTGCTTTCTCAGAGATGGGGCACCCTCCTACACCAGCATACAGACCTCACTATCGATTAAGTGTGGTCCCTTGACGGGACGCGGAGGTTCTAAGTGATCTACCCCAGGAGGTAGCTCTCACTATCGCTTCAGCGCATGCTCTGTCCACAAGACAGGCCTACATGAAGTGGAACCTGTTCGTCGAATGGTGGGACCCCCGGAGATGTTCGATCAGAGCCGTGCTTTCCTTCTTGCAGCAAGGGTTGGAGTTTAGGCTGTACCCCTTCACCCTAAAGGGTTACGTTGCTGCTATTTCAGCCCATTACGACATCACAAGGTTAAATCTTCCTTGGCCTACCTCCCTACCCTCTTTGGATTTGGCATTGGTGCTAAAAGCACTACAAACTGCCCCCCCCCCCCCTCGAGCCTTTGCAGTCAACAAACAAATAATAATAGTCAAGTTGAAGTTTCTTTCTATGAAGACCCTACTCCTGATTGCATTGGCCTCATTTTTTTTTTAGGACTGTTCTCTGAAAAAATTTTATTACCAAAAGAAACCTTTGGAAGCTTTATTTTTAGGTATTTTAGATATTCCTTTTTTTAATTGTAGGTATAGCAATCTCCTAGCAGTGATGCAAGCATTGCTAGGAAAGAATGATTTAGTCTCCATTTAAACAGTATAATATTGAAAGAACATGTTTTTTTTTGTTTTTTTTTTGCAATATGTGGATATTCATAAAAGAAACAGCCTGCAGGATGCTCAGGCTGAAGCCAAGATCCATCTGTATTTTAAAATTTTGCTCAATATAATGTGCTGATAAAATTTTCATGTAGTTTCATGTATTTTGAGTAAATTTTATAAGCTCTGAGGATATTTTTAAATTTGCCAGATAGCTACATTTCAGCATCAAGTACAGCAGGCTGGAATCAAATTCCGGCATACTTTTTTTTTTTTTTTTTTTTTGCTGTGAGGAGAGAGTAGTGCAAAACTGCAAAATCAGCTCCAAGTCATACTAAGTAAAGAGTAAACTGAGCTTCCGATTCGAGGTCCACCATCTGCTTTTTTTTTTTTTTTTGGCGATTTCAAAAGTGCAAAATAAAATTTTTTTTTTTTTTTTGGCGATTTCAAAAGTGTTGACAATATACATCATTATAGATACTGTGTAAAACACACCAATCTTTCTGGGAAATATCCCATGCAGAATACCCATCATGTGTCTTCTTAATATATCATATTAATGTGTGTGTGTGTGTGTGTGTGTGTGTGTGTGTGTGTGTGTGTGTGTGTTTAACTATTAGTTATTTTCCTCAACCCTTAAATCCTTAACATCAGCCACTACCCTTCCCTTTTTTTTCTTTTGTTTTTTTTTTGATCTGATGACAAAGCTGTTGGCAAAATATATTTTAAAAATATATTTAAAAAATGTGAATTTGCAAACTGTCAATCTTTCAATGGGCATTGACTTTGCACAAACTTCGCTCTTTATTTCCATCCTGTTAGACATATTTTTTATATAATCAATGGTTAATAATCAAGTTAATTGTTGTTTTTAATTAAGTTAATTATTAATCAACTAAATAATCAAGTTAATTATGACCTTAATTGAAACTGTAAGGTGGTGGATGACTGTTCTTGACACTTTTAACACACATTCTGTCTCCTCCCCACTATCCTTACAGCAGGATCTTTGACCTATTTATTATACAAATTTATGGTTAAAAAAAATAAATAAATAAAAAATGGCTGTGGTTGCCAGAATTTTACTGAGAAATAAATATGGTAGCAACATTTTAGGTTTTACGGATTCAACTTACAGGTACCTTTACATTTAAAAACTGTATTTTATTAACTAATATCATGTTACTATACCAACCTACTGAAATACTTAAATCTGTTTAGTACCTTTGTAATATACTAATAACCAGCAAAAACAGATGGTGATGAAAAAGTCACACGATGAACCAAAGCTCATCACAAACAGCTTTTCCACAAGTTGAAAAAGAAAAATACTAGCATATATAGAAGCTGACACAAACACTTAACAGCATCATGCACATGAAAATGAAATAATGCAAGACATCTCTTTAAACTCTTTAAAGGAGGTGACTATGAGATTTTACCCATCATGCCAAGTGGTGGGCGGCAGTGTTGTGATTGGTTTCTAAATGGAAGCTGTTTCAAGGCCAATTAAGCAGCTACTGAAATTAATCTTTCTACAGCAGTTATAAATTAAAGTCCTTCACTGCTGGCCAAATACTGCTGCAGGGAATTAAGAAGAACTGGTGAAAATGAGGGGCCTGGAAGATGGAGGAAATAAAGGCAAACTTATAAAGATGGGCTAGATGAAAGAAGAAAGGCAGAACACGTAAACTGAAATATGGAGAAAGTGTATGGTCATTTTCACAGAGATTCAAAAGGCTTTAGTGTGATGGAGAGACAACTCTGTACCTACTTTACCGTTTCATTTTAGACACAAATTTGTACCCAAAAGTAAGTGGTCTTCTTTTGTGGAAGACCTAAACAGTATAAAAATTAAATAATGTTAAAAATAATAATAATAAAATTCAGTTAGGGTTGTGCTATAGTATTCATAACTATAACTGTATATAAAAACAATAGTCAGTGGAATCTTACCATTTATATATTTTATATTTACAGAATTGAATTGCAACTTTATGTGGTGCCACACACCAACACTAGATTTGACATCAACACCTTTGGTTTTCATATGTCCCTTAACTGATTGCATCAAAAAAACAAATTTCAATATGCAGAAGTTAGTTCAAATGAGACTTAAGGGCTACTGTGCCAGGCAAAAATATCAAAAACCTCAGAGGGTTTAAGTGGGATATTATGGAAGTCCTTTTCCATCTTTAATTGTGAGATGAGGTAAATGCAGAACTTTTCTCTTTTTTCAGCTCTACACCCATGAGCTGTAGACAGTGGTCAAACCTTTTTTCCAATATGTCCTTTCTCTCATATGTAGTGTTGAGAAGTTCAAATCATTCTAGTGAATCAGTTCAGACAGGTTAATTATGTGGTTCAAACAAATGATTCAGTGCTTTACTTCAGTTTCGGCAGATACATTACCACTGAAAAATTTTGGGTTGGTAAAAAAAAAATTAAGGAATCGTTCACCTAAAATTTAATATTTTCTGAAAATGTACTCACATTCAGGCTAACCAAGATGTAGAAAAAAAATTATCAATTGGAATAGATTTTAAGAAATTTAGCATTGCATCTGTTACGGAGTGAACAGACTGATGTACGGATCCTTTTGCAGGCTTTTATTAGGATAAGATGTGGTCAAATACATAGGCTTGGGTCAAACAAACAGCAAACAGGAATAACATGGGCTAGGCGAAAGAGTATTCCAAAGGCGGCGTGTGTCGATCACTGGCTAACTTAATCCAGAAGGGTTAGGCAAAGAGGTATTCTGAGAAACACAGGCAATAGTCCATAAAGTGGTGAACAGTAACCAGGCAGGGGGCGACAACGGGTAAATCCAGACACAGGCAAAGATCAAGACACAGGAAGACAGGGAATGCAAAACACAGTTAAGAACTAGACTAGTGAAAAGACAAGAACTAAGACTAGAGACACAGGCTCCGTAAAGTAGCTACGCTAAACAGGATAAATGCTAACATTACTCTGCGACCAGAAAGAGGAAGTGCAAATTAATGTCTTGTGAAGCGGGGAAAAAAAATTGTTTGTAATAAACAAATTCATTAGTAAGATGTTTTTAACTTCAAACCATTGCTTCAGCTAAAATCTCTCTATCAATAATTTTGCTTTCTCCATTGAAAATGTTATCTCATCTGAATCAGGAGGGAAATATTATAGATTAATCATAGATTATAGTGACATTTTTATTATCTCTTATACTGACGGCACCCATTCCCTGCAAAGGACTGAATTGGTGAGCAAGTTATGTAATACTATATTTCTCAAAATCTGTTCCAATAAAGAAACAATCTTGAACTTTCAGCTAATTTTTATTTTTGGTGAACATTTTTTTTGAAGGAATTATTTTATGGAAAAATTCTAAGGAAGCCCATTTCCCCCTTTTACAGTAAAAAATAAATAATAATAATAAATAAACAAAGTATAATTGCAACTTTATATATCATTACTGTGACTTTATTTCTCAAAATTGCAACTTTATTTCTCATAAATGTGACTTTCTATCTTGCAGTGTGACTATATCTTGCGATTTTATCAGTTTATTTCATCGTCTCAAATCCAGTTGTAATTTTCCTTGATTTATTACAAATATGTTAAGTCAGTGTTTGAACCCAACAAAAATATATCTTATGCATTTATAAAATATTAATACGTTGTTAAAAATTTGTTTTTTCCCCTCATTAGTATCTTATCTCACTAGTGTGTGTGTGTGTGTGTGTGTGTGTGTGTGTGTGTGTGTGTGTGTGTGTGTGTGTGTGTGTGTGTGTGTGTGTTTCCTTGTGCTTCACATCTGACTTTTTCCACTTAAAATGAGTGTGATGTGTAACATTAGTTTTGTGTGTGTCTGCTTTGTTATAGCGGCAGGTGCTATGGGAAAGTTTTGCCCTCTGCGGAAAATAAAAACTCTGCAGGGATCCTAGTGAGAGCTGTGTGTGTGTGCATCTATCAGGAGAGTGTGAAGGAGACTATTGTCTATTAATTTTCAGCAGAGTGAATCTAATCTATGTGGCTGATTTTCTTTAAGATCCAGACATGCTCCCGCAGTCACACAGCATGAGACAGGAGTGTAAACAACACACATATGCTAATGTATAATAGTTAGTCGAAAAAGTGTGGATGTCTTCATGTGCATGAATTCAACATGTATGTGTGTGAGTGTGGTGTGTAGCCATTTTTTTCCGTGAAAGGCTTTGAAAGCCTCTGAGCTGAATGCTAACTGCCTTGCCTGGGGCACAACAGGCTACTACAACCTACACACACAGACACACTCTTGCAGGGTTAAGCACTGGTGAAGCTCTAGAGCCCTACTTTCATATATTTTGCAACAGAGGTTAGCTTCGGAGACACTGTGTGTGTGTGTGTGTGTGTGTGCATTTTCATCTGTTGGAAAAAGATTTGTATCTGTGATCACGTTGTACACATTTGTTTAATAATGGAAAAATAGTAGTAACTGATTATTTGATATTATTGTTTACAACCGCAAAGTTCTATTTAATCTGAAACCATGCTGTGCCAGATTTGAAACTAACTGTTTTGATTTGTCCTGAAACAGTTTCAAACCAAGATTGAATAAGTGCAATTAAGTGTAAAGAAGACTTGAGAGGATTATTAATTTCTATGTTTAGAATATTATGGAAGTCTTATTCCATCTAATTGTGAGGTGAAGCAAAGGCGGAAACAGGCCTTTTTAGAATATAACGGAATACATGGGTGGAGTACAATTTTAGTAAATCAGTTTGGACATGATAACATGGATCAAAGAAATGATTCAATGGTTCAGATGAGTTTCGGCAGATACATTACCATTAAGATGTTTGGGATCAGTAAGATTTTGTAATGTTTTTCAAAGAAGTCTGTAGTGTGTATTCCTTGGTTTTCTTAATTGTATTTTATTTTCTTTTATTTTTTCTTTTATTTTATTATTTTATGTTGTTTTATTTTATTTATTGCTATGCATCACTATTGTATAAAAGAGGGTGTTTTCTACTTTCTAGGTGTGTGTGTGTGTGTGTGTGTGTGTGTGTGTGAGTGCGTGTGAGTGTGTGTGTGTGTGCGTGTGCATGTGTATAGAAAATATCATTATCTAACTATTAAACTGCTTGTAATGACATGTGTGCATTTGCGTGTAAATGTATGTTTAATTTAATTATTTAAGTAAATTTAACTAAATATGTGAAATAACAACGTCCCCAACACTGCTGTAAGTTTTCATAGTATGAAAAAAGCAGCCTGGACATTTTGCAAAATTTCTCCTTAAGAAAGAGAATCACATGGGTCTAGGGCAGCATGGGGTGAGTAAATTATGGCCAAATGTTCTTTCATTTATGACTGGTACAAAAGAGAAAGCAAAAGAGAGTTGGTGAAGAAGGGATGATCAAGACTTATAAGAAAACGCTGTGTGTGTTGAACAGGTTGTGTGTGTCGGCAGTTATACGCCTACGTCCTCCTCACAAACATGGAGGAGGGGAGAGAGGGATGTGGTTCACCACAACAGCAACCGAGGTTATGATCTACTACCTTAACACACAGAAATACTTACAGGTACGCGTACACTTACACTCACACACACACCATGTCAAACTCCCACGCAGCTCCACAACACTCACAGACCCACGTGCTTTCTTAAACATGTTTACAGAATTAAGCCACAAGAACACTTGTGACTGACACACACTTTAACCATACGCTAATAACACAATAACCCCCTACACACACTGTTACACAGCCACAAGGCGATTTATAAAGCAGTATGTCTGTGTTATATCAGTGTTACTCAGAGTTTTCAAACAGCAGTTCATGATTAGATAAAAAAAAAAATGTTTAAGCATGTCTCCCACACATACATTTAAATTCTCTGCTATGTTTGCCCAGATTTCATGTCATTTCTTTTGACTTGATATAATTACATTCTGCGCTCTGAATGGAAGGCATTTTAAAAAGATACAACTCATCAAACTGTCATAGCAGTCATGCCAGATTAGTTTTCTCAGTACAATACAAGGTGAATATTACGTCCTCTGTCTCAGATAATGATTAGATTGTGGATTTTAATGTCTTAATGAAAATGTAACTTCAATGAAGTGCATGACAGTTTTGGAATTTTGGTGCTGTTTATGTAATACATATATTGTTAGCATCATTGTGAATGATTATTTCAGTTTGGGAAAAGCTGTTTGGATTTATGAAAGGTTGTTACTTGGGAGATGAGGCCCTTTGGTACAGCAATAGTGAAAACAAAACACTCTCGTGAGACCAGTGTTAATGTCATTGACGTAATTGCTGACAAAAATTCTTGTTGAGGGGTGTTTTAAGATTTCAATAACAAAGAGAAAGTTTAAAAATGTGTCATTATGATAAAGCAATTTAATAATCTTGACCAAAATATGACAATAACAAAATACTATGTGTGTGTGTGTGTGTGTGTGTATATATATGTGTGTGTGTGTGTGTGTGTGTGTGTGTGTGAGAGAGAGAGAGAGAGAGATAGAGAGAGAGAGAGTAAAGGTTTTTTTTAAGAAATTAATACTTTTATTCCAACATAATTGCTATTCTTCTAAACGTTCTATTAATTTTGCTGTTTTCTTTAATAAAAAGAAGAAATGTTTCCTGAGCACCAAATCAGCAAATTAGAATAATTTCTGAAGAATCATGTGACACTGAAGACTGGAGTAATGGCTGCTGAAATGTAAAATATATTAAAATAGAAATCAGTTAATTTAAATAGTAATAATATTTTACAGTATTATACAGTTTTTAATAAAATTTGGTTAAATAAATGTGCCACGGAAAACATAAGATAATTCTTTTGAATAATTATATTTGTGACCTTGGATCACAAAACCAGTCATAAGTAGCACAGGTATATTTGTAGCAAAGGCCAAAAATGGGTCAAAATTATAGATTTTTCTTTTGCACCAAAATCATTAGGATATTAAGTAAAGATGATGTTTCATGAAGATATTTTGTAATTTTCCTACCGTAAATATATCAAAACGTAATTTTTGATTCATAATATGCATTGCTAAGTAATTCATTTGAACAACTTTAAAGACGATTTTCTCAATAGTTAGATTTTTTGGCAGATTCCAGATTTTTAAATAGTCTTATTGTCCTGTCCTAACAAACCATACATCAATGGAAAGCGTATTTACGTGGAAAATAAAAAGCGTGTATATATATATATATATTCCACAAACATACAAAATCATATATGTGACCCTGGACCACAAAACCATAAGGGTCTAAAAAAAAAAAAAAAAAAGAGATTTAAACATATATATATATATATAGATATATATATATATATATATATATTCAAAAATACAAGCTCGAGAAACTACAATATATATATATATATTCACTGCAAAAACCACTATAACAAACTTACCACTAGACAATCATGGTCAAAAATACAAGCTCGAGAAACTACAAAATCACTGGTCGATTCTGATTTTACTGCTGTGAGATGAAACGTTTACTTTATGCTGAGAAAACATTTCGCTGTCACGGGCGCTTAATAAATCAGTTATCAGATCCCAAATATGCGATTACTGCCTGAGCCCTCCATGTCATCATATTCATATTACTGCACTCAGCAAAAGAGCAGTTGCCAAAAGTAAAGTGGTTTGGCCAGAGTGATGGAGAGAGAGAGAGAGAGACAAGGAGGGAGGTGGAAGGGAGAAAGATGGAGGAAAAAAGAAGTAAAACAAGAGAGACAATGTGAGGTGGGAGAGACAGAGAGGTAGAGAGGAAGGAAGAGAGAGAAAGAGAGATGACTTGTATTGGCAGTGAAAAACGTGTCCAGAATGATCATATCTCAGTGACAGGGAAGCTACTCAGCAGAAGTGGGGTGTGTGTAAATGATCTTCCCCTGGACACACACATACACATGCACACACACTGACCTTGCTCAGTCATGGAAAAAAAAAAAAATACTTGAGTTACGGTGTGAAATTAAAGGCGATCTACTGTACCTCTCAGTCATAAATCACCATGTAATTACTAGAGTCCATCGATCCCTATCTCTCTCTCCTCTCTCTGCCTCCGCTCTACGTCTCTCTCACCCTCATTCCTTCCGTCATTCTCTCATTTTTGCCTCCCCTTGTCTCATCTCTTTCATTTAACCTTTTACAGTCAGCCCATCTCTCTCTCTAGATGTATCTATCAGTAGGGCAGAAGTGAAGAGGTGGGTGTAGGCTGAGGGAAGATGAGCACTTCTCCTCCTGAAGTGGTGAAGCTCTGCTTTAGTTGTCGAATAATGAATAAGGCCCTGAAGTTGCCGGAGGAAACCACTCTGTTATTATCGACAGCCTCAGCCACCACCTTTAACTTTGTTACCGTGACTCTATCAAAAAATAAAGCAGCAAGGTACATTTAACACTTCAAACACAAAATAATCATCAGAGTTTCTAATAAATCACACATAAATAATGCACAAGGATCATACTTAAAGGTGATCGTAAAATAAAAATCAGTCTCTGTTTAGTTACCCTCAAGATGATCCAAACCTATAAGGTATTCATTCTTCTGTGGAACACATAAGACATATTTTGGAAAATGTCTGTTGTAGTTAATATATATAGCAGCATAAGCTCACTAGAAAAATGTGCCTCTACTGACATTTTTGCCTCTACTGACAAAATGAACACTAGTGGTTATAAAACAACTTTTGTCCTCTTCACAGATATAATTATTACAATGGCAGATTATTGATTCAAAACACTAATTTTTGCACGGTTCCATGAACATTATGACCTCAAAATGCTTTTGTTTGCATTACATAACCAGCTCCCTATGTATTTTTGATGTAGTTGCTCACTCAGTACAGTACTGCACTTGTGATGCAGAGCATTCAAGTACGTCATGATAAAAGATTTAAAGAAGCAAGTAATATGTCATGGTTACTTCAGCAAATATATTTTTATGTCACATTTGTTTCAGTGAATACTGTCTATAGGTTTACATAAGTGTAGGTGGTATGTTATTTTCAAATGCAATATAGCATTAACCTTTTAGCTCCACTTAACTGCTGCTATACAACAACCAATGTAATACAAAGGATGCCAGATTCACATTCCTTTTTTCAGATAAAACTGAAAGCCACAGTCATTGGACATTTTCACTTGGAGTGTTGCGAAATATGCAAGAAAGCAACATAATATTGCTGAAATGTCACCATAGGCAAATTTTTCCAACTTTATACAGCGACCTGGGTTGGTATATAAAGTACAGTAGTATCATCAAATTTTACATCTTAAAGACGATCTGGGGTGCGTTTCCCAAAAGTAACTATGGTCGCAAGTTCCGTCGCTACCAATAGATTTCAATGGAACTAACTACCATAGTTAGCTAACGATGCTTTTGGGAAACGCACCCCTGGACAATGTTCAAGAGCAACAAAGATTTCCCCTCCATTCTGATGTACAAGGTCTGTATAGCTCAGTCATGTAAGTATAGCTCCTATAACTGAATAGAAAATACTGAAATTAAAAAGAAAATGCTTGCCAAACTCACATTTCAACATATTTCAAATCAGCAATAAACTTTTACCCCCAAAAGATACTAAAAAGCTGTATGTGTTGAGCATAAGTTTCATGACTCAAACCACCATCAAACAGCAAGAACTGCTGTAAGAAAATTAATTTTCTATAATTTGTTATTTGGTAATATTATAATAATACAATAAAATTGTCACACACACATATATTCTAAGTAACAACCCTCACACAAATAAATCCTGAAATGAGAAAAAAACATCTCCATGCACAAATTAAACCACATATAACCAGAATCAAATACAACCTGCATAGAATGGAGCCGGCATCAGCTTCTAGGATTGAACCAAGCGCTGGCAGAGATGCCTAAAGTATGGCACAGAGAAGCAGCGTCTCATTCAAGCTGCGTTGAAGTGCTTTGGGAATGAGAATGCCCATGCCGCCAGACTTTCAAATCCTTGCCCATGTGTGTAGCTAGTGTGAGAGAGCAGAAGAGCCTGGATTGGCACGCATAACTAGACCATAAAATCTGACAAAGGTACTGGGCGTGGACTAACCTACAGCGTCGCAGATGTCCTGCATAGAGACACCTGCTAGAAAAGCCTTGGAGGCTGCCATACTTCGGGCCAAGTAAGCTTTGACCCCCAAAAGCAAGGGGAGATTAAATGACTAACAACCAACCAACAGGGGCATCAGACTGGGGGTAAAACCAGTACTGATTACCAGGGCCCCAAAAGGAAGAGAGGGCCCTTGAAAAGTATGAAATATATTTTATTTTACCTGGATATTATATGGGGGGGGGGCATGGGGGCCCATCAGGACTGCCTATGCATAGGGCCTGGGATCTTGTGCAACGCCCCTGGCAATGGATATGGCATCCACTATCCACCGGCTGAGGGTCTGTTTAGTTGCTGAAAGACCTCTCTTAGGGGGACCGTAGCAAACAAGAAGTTGGTCCAACCCTCCTCCACAGGGCAGCTCTGTGGATATATGTATCCAGTGCTTGCACTGGACACATACAATTAAGCTCCACACCGCAGAGGAAATGTGTAAATAGGGAGTGTCTGCCCACTGACTGGCCACCGAGAGGGATGTGATAGGCCGGAATGGCCACCACGTAGAACTTCAGGGGTGGAGTGGGTCAAACCCTGTGGAGAAGCGAGGCCTGAAGGAACTCCAGCACTGTACCTCCTTCAAGCGATTTCTCACCTCCTTCAAGCGATTTCTTCTTCAGTCATACCTTCACTTACTCACATTATCAACTCCTCTCTTCACTCTGGAACATTTCCCTCAGCATTTTAGCAGGCTCGGGTAAGCCCACTGCTGAAGAAACCATCTCTAAATCCAGCACTTCTAGAAAACTACAGACCGGTATCCCTTCTTCCATTCATTGCAAAGATGCTTGAACGAGCTGTGTTCAACCAACTCTCTTTGTTTCTTGCACAGAACAACCTCCTGGACAGCAACCAGTCTGGCTTCAAAAGCGTCCACTCAACTGAGACTGCCCTGCTCTCGGTTACTGAAGCCCTGAGACTGGCAAGAGCAGCTTCAAAAACCCCAGTACTCAAATTCCTACCCCTCTCACATATTATTCAAAAAGAAAATCACTGGATTCTCCTGTCCACCCTCAGAAAGATGGGCATCTCTGGAACCACACTCCAGTGGTTTAAGTCCTACCTTTCTGATAGATTCTTCAGGGTGTCTTGGAGGGGTGAAGTTTCTAAGTCACAACAACTTGCTACTGGGGTTCCTCAAGGCTCAGTACTTGGACCACTTCTCTTCTCCATCTACATGACGTCATTAGGATCTGTCATTCAGAAGCATGGCTTTTCCTATCACTGCTACGCTGATGACACCTCAACTCTACTTCTCATTCCAACCAGATGACCCGACGGTAGTTGTTTGCATTTCAGCCTGTCTGAGTGACATTTCTAGCTGGATGATATGACCATCACCTTCAGCTCAACCTTACTAAGACTGAACTGCTGGTGGTTCCAGTTAACCCATCGTTTCATCACAACTTCTCTATACAGCTGGGTTTGTCAACCATAACTCCTTCCAGGACAGCCAGAAAACCTAGGAGTTGTGATGGATCATCAGTTAAGCTTCACAGACCATATTGCTACAATGACCCGGTCCTGCAGATTTGCCTTATACAACATTAGAGAGATTAGACCCATCCTGTCAGAGCAAGCCACCCCAACTTCTTGTCCAAGCTCTTGTTCTCTCCAGACTGGACTATTGTAATGCTCTCCTGGCATCAGGTTACACTGGCTACCAGTAGCCGCTCTCATCAAATTCAAGGTACTGATGCTTGCCTACAAGACGACCACTGGCACGGCACCAACATACCTAAGCTCATTAGTTCAATCTTATGCGCCCTCCAGAAGTTTGCGCTCTGCAAGTGAATGACGCCTTGTGGTGCCACCCCAAAGAGGTTCAAAATCATTCTCACGGACCTTTTCCTGGACTGCGCCCAGCTGGTGGAATGACCTCCCGATCTCAATTCGAACAGCTGAGTCTCTACTCATTTTCAAAAAACATCTAAACGACTCATCTTTTTTGCTAGCACTTAACCAAATAATACTAGTACTTACCTTTTCTTTTCTTGTCTATCATATTCTTAAAAAAAAAAAAAACCTGGCTACGTGTTCTGTACTAAACTAACTGAGACTTGTCTTGGCACTTGTATACCGTTGTTGTTCTCTTGTTGATCTGATTGCTTCTATTGTTCTCATTTGTAAGTCGCTTTGGATAAAAGCATCTGCTAAATAATTAAATGTAAATGTAAATGTAAATGTAAATGTAAATGTACCAACTGGACAGTTAACTGGGTCGAGCTGGCGGTCTCCGCACCAAGAAGTGAAAAGTTTCCACCTCAAGGAGTACAGTTTCCTAATTGAGGGAGCTCTGGATTGGAGAATGGTCTCAACAACCTCGGCTGAGAGATCCAAAAGTTAAGAGAGTGGGGGTAACTGGATTCTGTAGCCTCTTTCTACAGTGCACAGGACCCATTTAGACACGTTTAGCAGTAGTTTCCATGCTGTTAAATAGTCTACTAATGGAATCAGTCTTATGAGACTGACCTCTGGTGTAACCAGAGTGGCTAGTTCGGTGCCCTGAAGCGGCCCACTGGCAGGGGACGGCCGAACCAGCTGCTCTGGGGACCTCCGCGGTGGTGGCGAGCCTATTATCACCGCTATGTTTCTGGGCGGTAACTGAAAGAATCGCTCGCCAGAGACTGCTGTGCCCTGGAACACCGGCAGGGCTGGCAGATCGCATTGGGGGGGACTGGATACGGATTTGGGGGGGGGACTGGTACCGTGCAATGCGTTGTGAACCTCTCTTCCCCAGAAGGGCCTGCCCTCACACAGTCCTGAGCCCCAATGGTCAGGACTTTTTGGCCGAGGACTTCCTAGCCTGAAGTACGGTCCGCAGATTCAGCTTAGGAACATGTCGACGACGTAGTTGATGGCATCGCCAAACAGGCATGAAGGTGCAAGCGGGGCGTCAAGGAGGAAGCTATGGTGCCGGCAGAGAGGCATTTGTGGTTGACCCTGTCTTTTTCTTTCATGTCGGACAGGGTCAACCACAAATGCCTCTCTGCTGCCACCATAGTTGCCATGGACCACCCAATGGCACGGGCGGTCTCCTTGGTAGCGCGGAGAGCGAGATCATCAGTTCTTCTGAACTCTGTGATGTTATCAGAGTTAAGCTCCTCATCTAGCTTCTTAAGCAGGGTGCCTGGTACGCCTGTAACACAGACAATGGGCCTCATTTACAAAATGAATGCACGACAGAAAATTGGGCGTACGGTTGTCTCAGCGCAAAACTTGGAATTTATCAATATGAACATGAGTGGTGGCTACGATCAAATCTCACGTCTGGTCTCAGCTCATGTATGCAAGTTTTTGAGTTACCTTGTACTTTTTACAACGAAGCTCAAACAAAGCTTAGAATGTCTTTTTTTTATGGTTGGGGGGGGGGGGGTGTTATACAGGGCTTTAGCTTTATATGCGCGAATAGCAGCGTAACCAAGAACATGATTTTTTTTTTTTTGAAAAAAGTGACTTCCTGTGTGACTCAGGCAGAAAGGAAAAAAAAAAAATGCACCATGTTGCTTGTAGCAACTGAAATGTGTTTCTTTTTTTTATGTTTACAAAAATTTTATTTGTGTAGTCTTGTATGCAGGAAGTTCTTTTATTTCTACGGCACTAGATTCTGTTTGAATAGAATAATTCAGTACTTTCTCCAGTAGTACAAAGCTCAGTGTCTTTACATCTCTAAAATATTCACCTGACACTGACTAGGATTATTACATTGAGAAGTTTTTAACCTTCTGAATAATAGTTATGCAAACAAATGTGCCTGGGGACAGATAGCTAGCTAACGTCTGTTCAACTTGGGGCATCACCCTGTAGCCACGCTCACTCAACCCCGCCACATTCCCATAATAATCAGAGGCAGGGATGAAGAGACAGTATGGAGGTCGGGGAAAAATGGCAGGCTCCGGCATGTTCATCCGTTCATCCAGTTTGCTTCACTGTAGCTCAGCCTGTTTCTAGGTGGGCCAATCGATATTTAACTTGACCATAGTGCGAGTAACCACCTCCAATAGCTCCTCGTACTGGGGTGAATGAGAGGGCGAAACTTCATTGACACTCTCCATGTCAACCTCCTTGGTGGAAGACAGACTGAGCGTCGAGCCCTCACCCCAGGAGGATGTAGCTGCACAACCGGCTTCCGAACCCTCGAGAGCCAACTCTGCGTGCTCCACTCCCAAACAAGCCATGCACAGACTGTGTGTATCCCCACCCGTGATGTAGCATGGGCAGGGAGGAACACACAGTCTATAACGCGGCTTGCTCTCGCCCCTCTGAATGCTTTGATTTTTTTCTGAGCTTTTGACTTAGTGGAACTTATTAGTTTGTTTCTTTGGACAGACAACACTTAATAAGACTAACAAACACAGAGTTTTGGACTGACACACACAGAGTACTTAGCTGAATGACAGAAAAACTGACGCCGGCTCCACCGCACATGCTTCGATGATGTCACTCGGCCGTGATGCCTCGCCCTTCCATTGGACTGATTACACATGTGATTCAGAGTGTTGTAACGCAAAGGGTGTTCCTAAAGCGCTTCGACGCAGCTTGAGTTCCTAAAGAGGAACAGTCGCTTCCACAATTTTTTTTTAAATCAAATAAACTCCTCACCACTTACATACTTTTGTATGGTACACATCAACAAAGACCAAAAGGAGTGGTACAATCAGTGAAACCTAGCAATGCTGTTAGACTAAATATCTTAGAATACTGCTTGTCCAAACAGATTAACAAATAAAGTAATGCTGTGAATTGAGGTTTCTGTTGCACAATGACACCAACATTTATCGGTCACAAACACTTTGCTTAAAACCAAAAATGTTAAACTGGATGAAATGAGTCAGTGAGTAGGGGAGTGAGAACAAAACTGTGTTTGTGTGTGTGGTGTGTGGGTGTGTGTGTGTGTGTGTGTGTGTGTGTGTGTGTGTGTGTGTGTGTGTGTGTGTGTGTGTGTGTGTGTGTGTGAGACGCTAGGTCAACTAATGTACTTAGCTCATTCTCATCTGTTACTGTGTAGGTGGAAATGCGCAATTGCGGTTACTTGATTCAGTTAGACTGAAACTGATCAATAAAGAAAGTCATTCCAGGAGTCATTTAGGCATTGATCAAACTGAAAATATATGTGTGTGCCTATTGCTCTGGCCTGAGGACAGGTTTATAAAATAAGAGGTACAATGTGATGGATTACAAATGCTCTATAAGAAGGATACACCATTTTTAAGGGCTGTAATGCTGTTTTCAGTATAATTTGGTGTTTTGTAGATGAAAGCACTATTGTTTCCTTAGAATTTCTGTGTCTTGTGATATTTATGCTATTTTGCCTGCCCAAACTGATGAAAAATAATGATTTTAAAATAAGAACATTGCATATATTATCAGTTTAGTCAACACTAAACTCTATCAGAATTATTTAGAAATGGAGACAAAATAAATTTTTAATAATACAAAGTATCTTATTTTTTTTTTTTTTTTTTAAAAAGTGACTTCCTGTGTGACTCAGGCAGAAAGAAAAAAAATGCACCATGTTGCTTGTCGCAACTGAAATGGATTTTTCTTTTTTTTATGTTTACAAAAATTGTATTTGTGTAGTCTTGTATGCAGGAAGTTCTTTTATTTCTACGGCACTAGATTCTGTTGAGGATAGAATAATTCAGTACTTTCTCCCAGTAGTACAAAGCTCAGTGTCTTTACATCTCTAAAAGTCCAATATTCACCTGACACTGACTAGGATTATACATTGAGAAGTTTTAACCTTCTCTTCCAGTTAAAGTCAGCTGAAGTACAGAAACCTTACCAACCAGTTAAAAATAGCTAATCAATTCAGACATGCTACATACATAATTCTAGGCATTTTATTTGCATTGGTTGGACATTTCTCAATGATGGGTAATGCTGAGGAAAATCATGGTCTGTTAGTCTCAGGCATAACCAGTTCTCTGCATTCATAACTTTAGTTCATAAAGATGTCTAAAGTGTGTTAGCAATGAAACTTTGAAACTGTTGTGGGTCATTTCTGCAGCACCAAACAGAACCGCAAAAAAATGTATCTGGATCTGTTAGCATTCTTGTTCATTTCAATGTCAGTTGCTTGGCTGGCTCTAACTTTGGATGCTGCCATGCATCTTTGTTTGTTATTTATTCTTTTTATTTTTATTGCTTTATTTAAGGCTAACTTATTACTAAACATTTTACTTATTACTAAATTATTACTAAACAGTAAAATAGTCTAATTGAAATAAACAAGAATATTAAAAAAAAAAAAAATTACACATAAAAATATTGATTAAAATGCAAAAGTTCAATAGACAACCAAATGTTTTTTTATGTAAATAGGTCATTATTTATTTTATTTTATTTTATTTTATTTTATTTTATTTTAATATATTCAATGCTGCTTCTAAATGCTACTTAAGTGTAACATGTTAACGCAAATAACTGAACAAACTTAAGAAATAAAACAAAAACAAAAACAAATTATGCCATGATATAAAAATGTTGATAGAAAGTGTAATTTCCAATAAATAACCAGAGGATTTTTCTGTATGTGAATATCACTCATGATTATTTAATTATTTAATTTGTTTTAAAAATATTAATATGGCGTAATATTTTTTGTTGTTGTTGTGAGAAATTTCACTTAAATTTATGGGTTACCTAGTTGTTGTACAAGTTTTAAAAATGTCAACTACAAATGGTTACATGTCTCTGCACAGTTAAACAAGGATTAGATAAAGTAATTTTATTATTAAAAAGATTTTCAGCTTTATTGTAAACTTTCCACCAACAAAAAAGACCATCTGCTTTATATAATATATAATATATATATATATATATATTTTTTTTCTTTTTTGTGTTTCCTTCCCTAGGTTCAATTTTCTTCTAGATTAAAGAACGCCATTTAAAAATGCTTGTCACAGGATGGCCTGAAGAACACTCAGTAACGTTTAAGGGAGAGAATGTTTCCCAGCTAAGCCCTGGCTGATTTTGCTGATGGAAAAATGATGTGTGTCTGCTGACAGGCTGCTTGAGTGTATAGTTGTTGGCGCTGTCCTCTAGTGAACTGCTAGCTCTTCACCATTCAAAGCGCAGGTAGGGGCACTGACAGGGAATTTCATCTCTGTGTTAGGAGCGGCTCTATACGCTCATGGGACCTCAATTTACAGCATAGAGTGTTAAAGCCTTCATTCAGAGGCAGTGTGTATGTCTTGCGGTGTGTTTTTGATGATGGTGTAAAAGAGGAAGAAAGACCATGATATCAAACGCAGGCCGTATCTCTGACAGCAAGCACAGGGGGTTTTGAAGCCTTGCTAGCTTGAGATCACCCCTTTAGCGACGTGCTTGCACGTGTGTCATGAGTGTGGTGCCCCGTCTGACCCGTAGCCCCGTGCCAAAAGAAACGACTCACACGACTCACTACCTAAAATGTGAGCCAAAACAATTCGGACCATTTATACTTAGTGTTAGCCCTGCCTACCCAATGATCTCCACTGTATATGCATTCCTTTCACACATGGAAGATTGCCAGGGAGGCAAGACTACTAAAACTTTCGTTAATAAAAATGCTCTGCTTTTTTACATTGCAAAAACCTTAACGAACATTGTATTATACCCAGATAAAAGTAACCATAACAAGCAAAAATTAATCACCGAATAGGCTTGTTTCCAGGAGGAACATCTCATTGTTAGTCCCTATTTAGTAATATCTCATTGTTTCAGTACCCAATTGGAAAATAGTTTTTCAAGCTGTTGAAATGATAGCAACTTAACTAATGTCTTTAAAACAAAATGACGATGTTGAGGTCAGGGAAATCTGGTATTCACGTAAGATACTATTACTCTACAAGATACGGTCTATAATATATTACACCCTTTTTTTCTTCTTAAGGTGCGGACCTTTTAGATAATGGCGTCAGCTGTTGCCATAGAGCTATAATAGGTAGAGGAGCTGAGTGAGACCCTCTCCCAATGAGCCAATGCAATAGTGAGCATTGGTCGTTTTGGGGTTGACTTGGATGCCAGCTCAACAAGTGATAATATTAGCCAATTTTGCTGGTTGAAGAAACAAAGCTGCTATTGCAGCAGGAGATTCCCTGCATGGTTTATGCGTGTTAAACTTCTGCGTTTGGGTGCTTGAGCTCTAGCTGGTTAACAAGAACAAACTTATTAGCTAATAATTCGTAGTTCATATTTAGCATTTGAATTATGTTAATATCGATTAGACTGCTGTCCCATTGTTTGTGACTTGCACAACTTCCCATAACAACGATTGTCCGTGTATCTTGACTACCACCCAATTTCGAAAGCAGAATGGCATCTAGCAGCTTGACTAGTTAGTCTGTTGCACCTCCTTACATTCCTGAGGTCACCGTAGCCACCAGACTCCAGTCTGTATCCCAGATCAGTGGGGTCCCGGACAGTAACCAACAGCAGGTACGTATCCAGCCAAATGATTGGTAGTGATCAGCAGAACCCGAGAGAGACCTCTCTATCGCTGAAAAGCCAGTGCGGAATGGAAGACCACAGTGACAAATAGTCTGAGGACCCAGATGCCGGGTCCCCTATTAAAGACATTGATTAAGATGACGAACAGGACCAAGGATCAACAAGAACAAACAGATGATTCTCTGCAGAATGTGACTCTTTGCTGCATGCCTGGGAATTGACCTGCTGAATCATATGGCAGATGCAGAACTGGCCCCCCGACTGAGCATGGTTTCTCCAAGGTTGTTTCTCCACTCTGTCGCGATGCGAGTTTTGGTTCCTTGCGCGGGGCGCCTCTGCCTTGCTACTTGAGGACACTTCATTTACAGCGACTTGCGTGGGACTTGATTGCTCAAATGACTTGCACAGATACTTGTTAAACTGAACTGAGCTGCAGATGACATCACGAAGTTCCAGTGATGAACTGCCTTTAACTGTCATTTGCATTATTTATTGACACAATGCTATCCTTGGGGACACGCATGTACAGGTGATTTGATACTATCTGTTTTGTTTAAAGCCTTGATTAAAATAAAGTTGACTTGACTGTCCAGGTTAATATTCACTTTATTTTAAACAACTGAACTCGAAGAGCTGCATTGTGACATTTAAATTTGGATTACACTGGATGAACTGCCTTTAACTGCACTTAGTGCATTCTTTGAGACACACTGTTTTCTAATTAAGTATGTTCAGGTGCTTTGAATACAATCTGTTTATGGTTTGAAGCGGACTATATAAAATAAAGTTGACTTGCCTAGTCCAGGTTAATTTCCTTATTTTTAGCACACAACCGCTCTAAATTTGAAATAAATAATACATGTTAATTTGTATTACTTTTATTTTACAGATAACTAGATCCAGAAGTTAACACCGTTTTTTTTGATGTTGATTGTATTTATTTTATATTGTTTATTTGTTTATTTCTTTTTACTTTTTGAGCTTACAAAGTACTCGTTAAGGAATTATTAAAAATTGTAGTATCATTTATTGCATCAGTTTTTTTTATATCTATAGATCGAATATTGGCTACTTTTAGAATAGTTTAGGCAGCACCATATTAGACACATATTAAACATAGTGAACTATTTGATAAATGTTTATGTGATTAAATTAATATTTTCATCGCATTTAATCAAATAGTTATTTGCCAGTGCCTGAACGCTGCAAAAAACTAAAAAGGTTCCTGCATTGGAAATTAAAATTTCCTAATAATGTATTTTGTTAGTGCCATGTTGTAATCTTGAGGGGTGACAAATAAATTGCTACAAGTTGCACACAGAAAAAAATTGTTTGTCTTGGTGAATCTTTAAATCCAAAGTTCCAAAAAAATTTGCTTCCGCTCCTGGAAATGGCATTCTTCTCTGATGACATCAGTTTTGATGGGCTTTGGGCAGAGTATCCTTAACCAGTACCCCTATCTAAACCCATAGTTTTAGAGCTGTTTAGTTTTGTTGCAGTGTCTTCGATTACCGTTTATTTCGAAATAACAACACGTGACGTGTGTAATTGGTAGTCGTCCCTCAGTTATGGATGGTAGGTAGTGGGATACAGCTATAATTTAAATTAATATTTGCTATATCAATTGTATTTAATTAACGGTCAACACCCTACCCCAACCCTAAAAAACAAACACTTGCAATAATGCAAATACAGTAATTATTGTTAAAAGCTATTTGAGGCAAAAAACAACATTCGTGGGGGCAGTCCATTTAAAATTCGTTGCTGATTTGAAATACAGTAATTTAATTGCGAGTTCAGTGGAGCAAGTTTTCGGATATTTCAGGGTTTTTTAGAGGTCGATCTGGTTTGAGCTACCCAGAGGTGTTGCCAATTAGCGGCCGCTGAATGTGAAATACAGCACTTTCCCTGAAAGGTGGCTTTAGCTGTGTACCACATCCTTGAACTTGAATTATGCCTTTATATGACAAATACGATCAAAGCCAAAGCATTAACTTGTTTGGTTAAAACTTGTAATTACAACTGTTGTAACTTAAAAGTTTACGATTATGGTGTTGCTGTGAATGAAAAGAGTGAGGAGGAGCGAAAATCAAATTTGCAATCTATTCATATTCTGTTTCTGTTGGAAATAATCAAATGCCCTTAAAATTATAATACAAAAATATATTAAAAAAAACTTCAAACCTTGTCCATTTGTTAAAGGGATACTCCACCCCAAAATGAAAATTTTGTCATTAATCACTTACACCCATGTTGTGATTAATGACAAAATTTTAATTTTGGGGTGGAGTATCCCTTTAACTACCCATATGTACAGTATGGGCATTCAGCGCTGTATCAAATCTTCAAATACTATGAGCTGTGTTTATATTATATTATAACACACTGAAAATGGTAACCTAAAATGATAACAACTTGATAGTTAACTGGTTTTATCCAAGTCAAAAACCTTATTTAATATCAATGAATCAACCTGAATGCATACATTTCCAAAACTTGCAGTGCAGTTGCTTGTATGTAAAGGTGTTTATGAAGACTTATAATTTATGCAATTCATAATGAGACATTACATAACATGCAACATAGTGCAATACAAAGTTCCAAATTTGCACTCAGGTACCCTGTTTCTAGAGGTGAAATTTTTTTTAGTTTAGAGTTTAATAGGAAGTATATTAAAGATTGTAATGTGTGAGGAGGGAGTCTGGGAGTTTCATAATTTTCTATAATTTTCTTTTCTTCATGCGGGGAATGGTTTTTGATAAGTTAAAGTGTTGGTCCTGGGTTTAAAGCTGAACGGTTTGACTTTAGTGCAGCACAATGGATCCATATAGACAACTGAGGTGCCTCAATTAGAATAACAAATACTTAGCTGGGCTTCCCCTGTCACACACACACACACAATTACCCTCTTACACACTCTAACACATCCACATAGACATTCAGTGTATTCTCTTCCATCTCTCTCACTCTATATAGCATTGTCTCACATCATTATAGTCCCCTCTCTGTCTTTCTCCTCACAAACATACACCTGCTCGCTCTTTTTCACTGTTCGTCAGACGCTATCGGGCAGAACACAATAGGTAGTAAATAATCCAATTAAGACGCATGGTTTAGCAGAGAACTGCTGGAAGCTTTCAGCCCCATTAGCTCCAGAAAGGAAGGAGGGAGAGGGGAGCAAGGGGAGGAATGGACAGGGAGGGAAACAGGGATGGAGAGGAGTGGTGGGGGAAGGAACGCTTGCCAGACCATCACATTTGGCCCAAATGAGGCATATACTAATCACCTAATGCTGCCTCTTCAGAGTATCTTAAGAACTGTTGTATGTGTTAGAGAGAGAGATTCTTGGGTTCCTGTCTGCCTGTCCTGTAGCACGCCATCAGACTTGCAGGCCACCCAACAGAATCTCTCATCCTGCTTTAAAACTTTTAATAACGTTGGCGGTGTAGGTGTTTGCATGCCCATAGTGAGTGCCGGTTTGTTCTAATCAATCACACGGGTTGTAATTGTGGAGTGCACTCATGTGTTGTTGTATTTCATCATGTAAACGTGTCTCTAATTATCTCCTTAGTTTATGAGTGGATAGTTTTTGATTCCTCCTATATTCTCAGTTTTAAAAATCTGCCTATCATCAACCAAACTGCACAGCTCCTTCTCCTGTGTAAGCACATCACCGCTTATCCTCAGTTGTGGTTAATTCTGCGACAGTTTGGTCCAACGCTGCCTTAAGCATTTTCCGCAGTAGTCAGCACTGTCCTGATTCATTTTGATTTTAACCCTCAAACCGTTAGTTGGGATTACGAAATGCAGAACAGAAATCTTACTCATGGAAACCAACTGCGTGCTTCCAAAGGGCATGGAATTAAATGCTAGTGAAGTATGATGTAGGTTTTAAGTATCTCATACTGTAAATATAATTGTCCATTATACACCAACCAACTGCCCAGCAGGGCAATGTGTTTGTTTTAAGAACTATTATGGAATCATCCACCTTTTTGGTTTAAAAAAAAAAAAAAAAAAAAAACAAAACCTGCAGCGTTTATAAGCATTGCGGATTTCATTATTTTTCTTTTACATTTTACATTTAATTGTCTTAATTATATTATGTCAATAAATCAACATCTTTAAGATATAAAAAAATACAGCTAGGCTACAACAGAATATGATGCCTTAAATATATTTAAAAATAAAATAATGACAGGTCACAATTTTACCATCATGTTACATGACAATATTACATGACAATAAACATAAACAATAGGCATAGGCTAAATGCATGCATTCAGCATAAACAAATATATGTGATGTTCATCCAGGAAATTCTGGGAATGCCCATTTAGCCATGTTATTATATGTTACTTATCAAAAACATAATTTTGAAAATATTTTACTATAAAACTATTTTCTGAAAAAATTAATCAGTTAACAGGATTTTGCTCTTTCGTTGTTACATTTTGTCTGACAAAATTACTCCCTTTTTTTACATTAGTAACGCTCATTTTTATGAATTAGTATACAAAGGCTTAATGTGGTATTATTTTGCTGCTTGTTCATTATAATTTAAACAATACTACTGTATTGTTATATAGCATTATAAACTAAGATTTGTTAATTAGGGATACTGTAAACAAAAAAAAGTATAGCATTGTCACATCCCTTCCTATTATACCCATATAGCTTACATGACATTACAAATAATACCTAAAATAAAATGCCAAACACTCAAGCTCTCCCCCCCCCCCACCCTCCCCCCCCCCCCCCCCCCCCCCCCCCTGTTTGTAGTGAGCTAAAGCGCAGAAACTGCAGCGGCACTAGTCATTCCTGGTAACAGGGTAGGGGACTATGTTTCAGCGCTCCCTCAGGAGTTTTCTCTTCAGTTTCGTCGTTGATAACCTGGGTGACTCAGGTAGACGA